>NC_081380.1:40972136-41082115 GCF_030684315.1 Stegostoma tigrinum
TTTGGGGAACCTTCAAAAACTAATAATTTGTGATAGAATTAATAGTCATTTGGACAAATTGGATACAGAATTGGCTAGGATATGGGAAACACTGAGTAATGGTGAATGAATATTTTTTACCTGAGAGGAACGTTTGTACTGGAATTCCCTGGAGTTAGCGCTGGGACCCTTGCTGTTCCTGGCTTACATAAATGATTTAGGTTCAGTGTGCAGGGACAGTCTCCAAGTTTGCAGATGATACAAAACATAGAAGTGAACTATCTACAATATGCATTGCAGAAATTCACGAAAAATCCTTAGACAGCATCATCCAAATCCATATCCATTTACATCTCGAAGGAGAAGGGCAGGAGGTACATGGGAACACACCACCTGGAAGTTCCTCTCCAAGCCACTCGCCATCCTGACTTGGAAATATATCACTATTCCTTCATTGTTGCTGGATCAAACATACTGGAATTCCCTCCCTAATGACATTGTGGATTGAACTACAGCACATGGACTCCAGCAATTCAAGAGGGCAGCTCACGATCCGCTCAGGGACAACTAGGGATGGACAATAAAAATACTGGCCACGAACGATGCCCACATCTCGTGGCTGTAAAAAAGTATTGCAAACTGTGATGAGGACAGTAGAATTTCAAAAGACATTGAGAAGTAGGTAACAAAAACCAGAAATTGCTGAAAAAGCTTAGCAGGTTTGGCAGCCATCTGTGGAGAGAAATAGAGTTAATGTTTCAGGTTGAGTGACCGTTCCTCGGACAAGTTGATGGAGTGGGCAAGTACAGAAGTAATGAATTTTGGTAAAGAGATGAAGGAGAGACACTACAAAACAAGGGGCCCTCTGCAGGGTTCTTGCTGTATTTGTGTATGAGTCATTAGAAGTGGCAGGATAAGTGGCGACACCAGTGAATAAAGCACGCAGCGTACTGGGCTTTATTAACACAGTCATGGAGTACAAGTGCAGGGACCAAATGGTAGCAAATGGGACCTGATTTACCTAGGATGTCTGGTCAGCATGGACGAGTTGGACCGAAGGTTCTGTTTCCATGCTATACATCTCTGTAACTTGTGATCCAGTACTCTGGTTTATTGTTCTGGCGGCATGGATTCAAATCCCACCTTGGCAGATGGTGGAATTTGAATTGAGTAAAAAGTTATCCTATCCTACTCCTTACGGGAAGGCGATGTACCCCGTGGTATTATCACTGGACCATTAATCCAGAGACCCAACTAATGCCCTGGGCACCTGAGTTTGAATCCCACTATGGCAGATGGTACAATTTGAATCTAATTTTAAAAGTCTAATGATGACCATGAGTCCATTGTTGGAAAAACCCATCTGGATCACTAATGTCATGTGACTCCAGACCCATAGCAATGTTGCTGACAGTGTAGGAATAGACAGTAAATGTTGGCCAGCTGATTAATACAGTCATAGAATCATATAGCATGGAAACAGACCCTTTGATTCAACTCGACCATATTGACCAGGATTCCTAAATGAACTAGTCCCATTTGCCTGCATTTGGCCCATTTCCCTCTAAACCTTTCCATTCCATATATCTGCCCAAATATCTTTAAGTATAGTAAATTGTACTCACCTCTATCATTCCCTCTGGCAGCTTGTCATATACGTACCATCCTCTGTGTGAAAATGTTGTCCCTCTGGACACTTTAAATCTTTCCTTTGTCATGTTAAACCCATGCCCTCTAGTTTTGGACTCCACTATACTGGGAAAAAGACCTTGGATGTTCACCTTATTAAGCCCCTCATGGTTTTATAAGCATCTATAAGATCACCCCTCAGCCTCCTCCATTCTAGGAGAAAGAAAGTCTGAGCCTGTTCGGCCTGTCCTTATGACTCAAGCCTCCAGTTTCGGTAACATCCTGGTAAATCGTTTTTGTACCTTTTACAGCTTGGGAGAGCAACCGGAATTGTACCTGGTACTCCAAATGCCACCTTACCAATGTCTCGTAACCACTAGCAATTGTTGTAAAAACCTGTCTGGTTCACTATGTGGTAGGAAATCTGCCATCCTTACCTGGTCTGGCCTTCAGACTCAACTCTTAACTGTCCTCTGAAAAGACCATATTTTGCCCCAGGGCAATTCAAGGTGGCAAATGAAATGCTGACCTGGCAAGTGATGCTCACATTCTGTGAACAGATATATAAAAAAACCCTCACCCCATCCCCCTCTCTGATGAAGGGTCTAGGCCCGAAACGTCAGCTTTTGTGCTCCTGAGATGCTGCTGGGCCTGCTGTGTTCATCCAGCCTCACACTTTGTTATCTTGGAATCTCCAGCATCTGCAGTTCCCATTGTCACTATAAAAAAATTCTCATCTCTGTTCTGAATCTGGCCTGTTATTCAGCTCCAGTGTTGGTGGCTGTGTCTTCAGCTGCTTAGACCCTAATTTCTGGAATACCAATCAGAAACCCTTCTGTCTCTCTCCTCTCTTGCTTTAAGAGTCTTATTAAAACTGACCTCTTTGAATAGGCTCTTGCTCACTGCCCTAATACCTTTTTGTGTGGTTCAATGTCAAATTTTTGGTAATTCTCCTGCAAAGTGCCTTAAGGTTTTTGTTTTGGTTAGGAGCATAAGAGCAGGAGAAGACCGTTTAGCCCCTTGATCCTTTTGTCGCATTCATTGTTGATCTGTGGCCTAACTGCATAAACCTGCCTTCAGCCCACATTCCTTCACAATTTTGCTTAAAAAGAATTTTCTATTTCAATTTAAAATTAACAAGTGATCCACCATCTGCTGGTGTTTGTGGAAGAGTTCCAAACATCTACCATGTTTTTTGTGTAGAATTGCTTTCTCCTGCACGGTCTGGCCCTAACTTTCAGACTATCTCCCTTTGCTCTAGCATTCTCCAATCAGTGGAAATAGTTTATCTTTATTTACCCTGTCTTTTGCTGTTAATATCTTGAAGACTTGAATGAGATCACCCCTTAACCTCCTGTAGAAAACAGGCCTAGCTTGGATAATCTCTCCTCATAACTTAACCCTGAAGTCCAGGTATCATTCTTGTAAACCTAGATTGTAGTCTCTCCAAGGCCAATATATCCTTCTTGAGATGTGGTGCCCAGATAGGAGTGAATGCAAACAACAATAAAGAAAGCCTCACAGTTGTCCAACATCTTTCATGACCATCAGACTTTTCAAGGATATATTTCTCGAGTGTAGCCTTCTGTTGTAATGTGAGAAAAAGTCATATAATGAGGTGTTGAGGGGCTTTATAAATATAAATTGTTGTTGTAATCTGCATTGATGGGAGATAAGAGCACTGGGAAGAGCTCCCTGACCCTTTAGGGGATTGTCATAATGTTTTCCTAAAAACGTGACTGCATCTTTGCAGAAAGATAGTTACTCTTCACATTTACATCTTCACATTTTAAGAAACATAATTTACATTTTCCTAATGCTTTATTACCTCTCACCGTTCCCGGAGAGTTTAATGAAATTAATTTGAAGTAACTTACCACATTTTCAATTGAGCCAGACATCAACAGATCAAATTGCAATCCAGAATCCACAATATTCTGCAGTCCCTGATCTACTGTCTAACATCTGTTTCCTGTAGCTCTGTGTACTGCACAGAAATGGACTGATCAGCCTAACTGATCTGTGTTAGCATTTCTGTTCCCTCCCTGCCACCATCCTAACTGCACAGACTTCTATTCCCCTCTCCCTTTTGACCTTCAAATAAAAGCAGATTATTGTGGATTTTGGAAATCTTAAAATTAAAGAAAGAATGTTGAGAAGCTGAGCAGGAGAGAGAAAGAGAATTTATGTTAACTCTGCTTCTCTCTCCACAGGTGCTGCCAGACCTGCTGAGTTTCTCCAGCACTTTGTTTTTAATCCCCTTTGAGCATTCTGTGAGAGGGAGATCCATTGCCCCTCCATTTGCTGGGTAAAGACCATTTTTTATTTAATGATTGTCTTCTATTCGGAATTGCAGTTCCAGGTTCCCCCACATGTGGAAATATTTTCTTGGCATCTACTCAATCAAACTCCTTTGTTATCTTAGAGCCTCACAACCAACTTCCCTCCTCTTTGGGGAAAGGAATTTCAGTCTGTTTTAGTTTTTCTTGATGGGTACCTTCTGTCAGTTCTGGTTCTGCTGTTGTGAGTCATGGTACTTTGTACCCCTTCGCCATCTTAAGTGGAGTAGAAGCGTGCACAGTCCTGTATAAGTTTAAGATGCATTAAGGTGCATGGCTAGCTGTTTATTGTATTATTAACTGATCTCTGCAGTCTCCTCTTCTTGAACCCAGAAGCTGTCAGCCTTACTGGGTCATTGGCGCACTGACCTCGTAATCAGTGGCTGTGTAGTGTCCAGGAATGTGTAAATTAGGTGGATTGCCATGGTAAATGCAGGGTTTCAGGGAACGGTTAGGGGCTGGGTCTGGAAGGGATGCTTTTCAGAGTGTCATTGAAGATTCAATGGGTCGAATGATCTGCTTCCACACGGTAAGCATTCTGTGATTCTAAGTGGCCGTGAATCTGTAGAACTCTCTACCAGGATGTTTGTGGGAGCTCCACTACTGAATAGATTGAAGACTGGGATAGGCAGATTATTGGTCTCTCAGGCAATTGGAATGATCTGGGAAGTGAGTGGGGAACTGGAGTTGAAGACCAAGGTCAGCTATGATTGTATTGAATGGCCGAGCAGGCTGAATGGTTTACTTTTACTTTCTGTACCTGTTCGGGAGGGTGTAACAGATTGTGTGGCCCTGTTTGGAAAAACAAAAGTGGGGAGTTCCCTCTGCTTTCTTGCTCATCGTAGGAACTCACTGTGTGCGTGTGGTGACCCTGTTTTCCTACGTCATGCCAAGAGTCCAGAACTTATTTGTTGTTTGTGACATCCTTTTGTGGATGCTTTGATGATAAAACAATTGAAAAAGAAGGTTGTAAATGATATTAATTTTCATTGTGCCTGTAACAGTGGTATGAACCTAGCACCCTGGGAGTCTGACCCACCTCCAGCAGTGCTGGCTATCCTCAGAGAGCTGCCATCTCCATTGCCCCTTCTCGATGTCTGTTTAAAATCTTCAGCCTCTCAACCTGGGCCGCAGGAAGCTGCATTTCCTTCAGCTTTCGAAAGCAGAGGATAAAAAAGAATTTGAAAAACAAATGATTTTATAAGAACACTGTTTTATTTATGATCCTTTGGATTGGACGTTCTGCAGAATCTTGGTGTCACTTGATAGTGAAGGTGTTAAATTGATGTGTTGCGATAAACAATGGCAGAATTTGCATCGGTGAATGTGCACAGCAAGAAAGGGCTAAAAATCGGATGGCTGAAAGTCTGTTGTGTGCATCAGGTGCAAAAATTGTACTCAGTAAATGACTGTACAGCTTACCGTGCATGCACCAATGTTAACTTGAAGTAGAGTATTCCAAACCTCTCTTTGGCGTACTCGTGACCTACTTGCATTTTTTAATCCAGATTATTGGTTAATCCAAGTTTCTGTTTTGAGGACAATTAAAAAACGGTCTGCAGGGGTTTCCCCATTGGGTTACTGTTCTTGTTCTGCTCTCTTGTACTGATCTTCAAGCGTGTTCATATCATCGCACTTTCTGACTACACCAAGCAGGATGTAGCAGTCTGTTTTCACAGGAATGTGTGTAGGAAGTTGCATTCGCACTACTGTGTAGTTGAAACTTCGCCCCATCTGATATCCATTGTGATAATGCAGTTTCCCTCTCACTCAGACTTTGAACTGATGTCCTGGCTGCCTGCTTTACTGGTTTGGGTGAATGTCAAGGAGCCCGTTACACTGGTCAGAGGCCAGCATGTTCTCTAGGGGCCTTGGTCTGCTGACTGCCACCCTGTCTCAGTGGGTCACACTCCCAGCTCCAAGGGAATAGGTTATGCTTTCAAGGACTCCTCTGGCCAAGTCATTGAATGTATTTAAGACAGAGATAGGCTCTTGATTGGTGAGGGAATGAAAGGTAATGGGGAGAAGGCAGGAGAATGGGGTTGAGAAATGTATCAGCCATGATCGAATGGCAGAGCAGACTCAGTTGGCTGAATGGCCTACTTTTGCTCCTATGTCTTATGGTCTTCCCAAAACAGAAATCCATGCTGACACTCCAGTGCTCCATTTGAGTTGCTGTCATTCGGTTGTATTATGATCGTGGTTGAGTCCCAGGTTTATGTTATCACTGATGAGACTACCTATTATGTTATGCTCCCAGACCAGACTGCAACTTTGTTATGATGTTGAGATCACCAAACTATGTTCTGATCTTGTTAGGGACCTTGTTAGTAACCTTCCTTTTTAAAATAAGGTCAAGTGAAAGATCCAGGGGTCTTGCACAATAAAGCTTATTGCTGTTAACAGGTTAGAACAGTAATACATTCTGTTATACTTGTCCAACTTATTTCCGACACCCAGAATTAACATCTGGTAAGGCTAGGTAACTAGTTGTGATTCAGCATCCCATAGTGCACAGAGAAATGGTGAATACAGCTGAGGCAGGTCCCTCAGATTTCTTAGCAACTCAGCAGGCAGAAATAACATATTGGATCATCAAATCTCATTAAATTTCAAAACGGATCACCGTTCTACCGGTCCAGTCTTGAACTCCCTTTCAAGAGCTGTTATACCCTGCCTTGACAACTACTACTCTGGTCAATCATTATCCTGTCTCAGCTCCATATTCCTCTGGACTCGGTGTGCACTCTACCTTATTAACAGGCATAGCTGCAGCTTTTCCTGACAGCTAGCTTCACCAAGCTAGATCTGATTCTGGGTTTTCCCCGAGCACTAATTCTGCACAGTTGTACACAAAACATACTGACTTTTTCCCCCAAAGTCTTCTTAGACTTGCTGTTTTTGACCTTTGAACTATCCTGAGTGACTTCTTGAAAGTCTTGCAATAAGCCACTCATCTGTTGTAGGTTAAAATGGAAAGATGCCATCTATCAACTTTTGAAACTGCCTTTATATGAATGTTAGCGGTCATAAATGGCTGGCTTGCTCAAGATTAAAAAAGATAATGATGTGTAGGTTAGGTGGATTAGCCATGCTAAATTAAAACAGAGAACATAGAACATTACAGCGCAGTACAGGATCTTCGGCCCTCAATGTGCGCTGACCCGTGAAACCAATCTGAAGCCCATAATTATCATTCAAATGTTTATCCAATTGCCCGTACTGACCAGGGATATGCAGACTATGTGGATTAGTCATAGGAAAGGCAGAATTATAGAGATAGGTTAGAGGCGAGGCTGTGTATGGGTCTGGGTGGGATGCTCTTTTGAGCGTTGGTTCGGAATTGATGGGTTGAATGGCCTGCTTCTACACTGTAGAGATTGTATGATTCTATTCTATGAAAGACTGGCTGTAACTTGAGGATTTCTTCGCCACTGAGGGTTTGCATTGAGGACACCTCTGTACTCTCAGGTTGACATAAAAGATCCCATGGGGCTGTGTTGAAGAAGGAAAAGGAATTCTTTCAAGTTCCCTGGGTGGTGTTTCTGTCTTGATTCACATCCCAAAATCAGGTTATCTGACTGTTATTATATTGCTATTTGTGGGACCTTAATGTGTGAAAATTAGCTTCTGTGCTGACTACAGTAACTACACTTCGAAAAGTAATGCATGGGCTTTGCAAATAAGCTATGTAAAGGCAAGGTTTTCTTTTTGTGTTGTTTCTGTAATTAGTTGCACTATTGAACGGTCAAACTGTGGGTAAAGAATAAGTGATGCTGGAAAAAAGGCACGTCTTCTTGAGGCTTATTCCCTCATGCCCATCAGGATAATTTGTAAGAAATAAAAATAAGTACAGGGAAAACAACACTTGGAATATATAAGGGAGAGTACTGATTGGTTGTCATGTGAACATCTCCACCATTCATCACCCATTTGCAAACCAATTGGCACTCTCTTCCCATGGTATTCTTGTGAAATGTCCTGATGAATGCAAGACAAGAACTTCAACAAAAGAGACAATAAGAACAGCTGATGCTGGAGTCAGATATAACACAGTGTGGAGCTGGAGGAACGCAGCAGGCCAGGCAGCATCAGAGAAACAGGAAAGTTGATATTTTGGGTCAGGACCTGAAGAAGGATCCTGACGTGAAACACCAACTTTCCTATTCTGCTGCCTGGCCTGCTGTGTTCCTTCAACAAACTTTGACAAAGTGTTTTTTTTTCAGTAATACTTAAGTTCTGTACCAAATGCCTGAAAGAATAAATAATTAGTTGCACCTTTCTCAACCTCAGGATATCCCAAAGTGCTTTACAGCCAATGAAGTACTTTTGATATGTCAGGAAACATGGCAGACAATCTATGGATAGTGAGCTCCCACAATCCGCATGATGTAATGAGCAGATATTTGATTTTAATGATGTTGGTTGAACAATAATTATTGGCAGGAAGCCAGCTTGTTCACCTTCACCCTAGAGGGCAGGCTGGATCTTGGTATAATATCTCATCCAGCATTGACCCCTTCAGTCTGCTGGTCATGAGCATCAGCCTGCATCATAAACTCTGGGTCCTAGAGTGGGATGTGAACTCATAGCCTTCTGACATAAGGAGAGCGCTAATTGCTGAGCCAAAACTTACACCTAAGTGAAGCACAGTGGGAGTTTTCTGAGGGGAATGGAGTGCAACATTATTGTGTGTCAACAGAATCTGGTTTACTCATGTGATGCAGGGCTTGCTTTACAGAGTGCTGGGAACCTGTTAGCTGGACCACACTGATTACTAGCCTCAGTCACTCCATGACTTACACTGAAGCACTCTGGGACCCAGAGGTTCTTGATTCTGCTGTCGTTATTTTTTAGTGTTAGGTCATTTTCAGTGCAGCATCGTGAACTTGTAGGCATTTTCTATTGGGTCATTTGGGTGATTTGTCAATGTCTCAGCCCCACCCCAACAAAAAAGTAACAGGGAGAAGGCATTGTTGTGCTATACAGCTGGTTTATAAAGCTTCTGTAGAAAATACTTGGGCCTCACATTTGTTTGGTCTCCTGCTGTCTCACGAAGGAGTAGTGAAAGATGCAAAGGTGAACTGAAGATAACAGAAAGAATTATCGATGTGTAGAGCATTCGATGGTAGACAGACTGAGCTTTGTCAGTAATGGTCTGTGTCTTTGCAGTGAAACTGTTGCAGCATAAGGGTTGACTGTAAAATGGGTTTCATTTATATGCAACAAAATGCTGAGTGATGATTCAGGAGGGCTGATGGGAAGGGTTGATCAACACAATGGCAACCATCTGTTTCTTCTTCTCTCCCGTTTTGGGATTAGGTCCTCTTCGTCGGGTGGCAAATCAGATTCCTGAAGAAATCCTAAATGACAGCAAGCTCCAGGAGGCTGTGCAGGTACTGCCCAGTAACTACAACTTTGAGATCCATAAGACTGTCTGGAGAATAAAGCAAGCAGATGCCAAAAGAGGTACTGGTTTCCCTTGCCCCGTAATTTCAGGAAGGCATGTGGACTAGTGTTACATAAGAAAAGTTACAAAGCTGTTAAGTTGGGTTCCTAGGTTGTGTTGAGTTGTGGAACTCCGTTCGGAGGGGGAATAGGGGCTGCAGACCTGACCACGGCACTAGATTTAGAGTGACTAAAGATTCCTGAGAATCCTGTCTCAAGTGTGGATGGGGTTCCATCAGTATGCCTGGTAACTGCTTCCAGTGAGACACCTCTGGGGGACTGAGGTCAGTGACATGTCAGCACTCACCCCTCAATCCAAGAGGAACAATTTAGCCAGAAAGGTGACTATGGGACACGATGTGTTGTTCCTACTCCAACATGCTCCACCACTTGATGCTAGAGTGGGAGTGCGAAGTCATGCAGTCAGAGGCGTTGGTTGTATGCCTTACAATGCCAAGCTACTTCTCCACGAGTAGTTATGGAGCTGATGAGCTATGTATGTAACTGTTTACTTACTGCTTGTTCATTTTGAGCTATGGCATGTTAGTGTTGGGGAACAGAGATGAACCTAACTGCAACTAAAGAGAGTATAACCGTCCTTGAATTTCAGTGTCATTACCATTTCTAAGTCCCTAATGCCATTATTCTGGAGGTTATCATTAACCAGAAACTTAAATTGGATCGGTCTCAGAATTATTGTGGCTTCAAGTGCGACCATAAGCTGGGGATATTGTGGCTAGTAAAACACCACCTGACTCTCCAAAGCCTGTTCTTCATCTATAAGACACAAGTCAGGCGTGTGATGGAATACATCCCACTTGCCTGGAAGTGGGTAGCTTCAACAACCCGCAAACGCTATCCCATCAATACTTAATTGGCTGCATGTTCGGCACTTTCAGCGTTGGCTGTCTCTACTATCAAAGTACATTGGCAGCCGTATGTACTATCTACAAGATGACTCGGAACAATATCACCATTCCTTCATTATCACGGTCAGAATTCGAGACCACTCTTCCGAACAGCTGTGTAGGTGATCCTACACCACATAAAATGCAGTGGTTCTTAAAGGCAGCCCACCATCACCTTCTCAAGAGCTTAGTGGGAATGAACAGTGCATGCCTTTGACGCTTGCTTCCCTTGATTACACACACATAAAAGAAAAGTTTGCATTTGTATGGCATCTGCCATGATCTTAGGACATAGAGTCATACAGCATGGAAACAGACTGTTTGGCCCAACTTGTCCGGGCTGACTAAGTTTCCTAAACTAAAATAGTTCCATTTGCCTGCGTTTGGCCCATGTCCCTCTAAACCTTCCCTACTTGTGTATCTGACCGAGTGACTTTTAAATCTTGTAACTGTCCTGCATTTATCGCTTCTTCTGGCAGCTCATTCCACACACGAACCATCTTCTGTGTGGAAAAAATTGCCCCTCAGTTTCCTTTCAAATCTTTCTTCTCTCATCTTAAAAATATGCCACCTAGTTTTGACCTCCCCCTTCATCTGGAAAAGACATGTGCCCTTCACCTAATCTATGCCTCTCATAATTTTATAAATTTCTCAGGTCACCCCCTGAACTCTCTCCAGCTCAAAACTAACCAGATAATTGGTCATCTTTTAAAAAGGCATTCGCTCGCGCACACACCCTTACTTATTTCTGCTGAGAATCTGTTTGCACGTTCACAGTTCATTGGGAACCGAAATGCATAAGGATACAAGGCTGGGCAGATACCATTATTGCTGCTGTGGACCGCGCTGATCCCGGTTGTCAGGTCTTTGTTTATACAGGTTTAATGTTACATGTGTGGACATGATAAATACAGTCCCGCTAACCAGCCAAAAGAAAAAGCAGTGATATAACAAGGTGTAGAGCTGGACGAACACAGCAGGCCAAGCAGCATCTTAGGGTCCCAAAAGCTGACGTTTCGGGCCTAGACCCTTCATCAGAAAAACTTTTTTGATGAAGGTTCTAGGCCCGAAACGTCAGCTTTTGTGCTCCTAAGATGCTGCTTGGCCTGCTGTGTTCGTCCAGCTCCACACTTCGTTATCTCGGATTCTCCAGCATCTGCAGTTCCCATTATCTCTAAACCCGAAACGTCAGCTTTCCTGTTCCTCTGATGCTGCTGGGCCTGCTTTGTTCATCCGGCTCCACACCTCGTTATCTCAGATTCTCCAGTGTCTGCAGTTCCTACTATCTCCAAAAGAAAAAGCATATGGCATTTACGGTAACAGGCATTTTCTGCTAAAAATGGCTTTGGAAGGCTTCCAGAAAACCTCAACCTGATAACATGTCCCAGGACTTCTGATAAACTGTAGTTCAGCAGGTTAGGGTGGATAATGGGGCTGATAACCTTCCAGTTGTGCAGGTTAGATCAGATCAGCTAAAATAAATCCAGGTTCACGCAACTGGATAAATGACCACTCAATGTGCATCCATTTAAATTAAAGCCATCTTGGTACTTTAACATATGAAATATTTAAATATAACATATAAAAGTAATGTAGTGAATGATATAAAGACAGCAAGGAATGACTAAAGGATTAATAAGAAGGAAAAAATTACAGTTCGAGAAGAAAACTAGCTGGAAAATGAAGAGACGGAGTGAGTTTCTACAACTATTTGAGAAAGAAGAGTATAGCCAGGACTCCATAGGCTTTTGGATTCTGGGAAGTGGGAAGATGAGGTTGGAGATGAGCCATGACCTTATTGAAAGATGGGACAGGTTCTTGAGTTCCTGTGGCGGACTCCTGTTCCTCTCTTGTGAGTACTTATTCTTCAAATGTGATTGTGTGATGGAGGCCTGAGTGAAGTCGTTCATTGTACCAGTTTGCCCCTTGTTTACCTATTGGCCTGGAACTTAAAATATGCTCCCCTCCCAATTCCAATTGCTGTCCTAGATTCATAGAATCTCTGCAGTATAGAAGCAGGTCAGTTGGTCCATTGAGTTTACACTGATCCTCTGAAGTGCATCCCAACCCAGACCCACTCTATGTCTGTAACCTTGCATTTGCCACAGCTAATCCACCTAGTCTTCACATCCCTGAACACTACAGACAATTCAACATGGCCAGTCCACCTAATCTGCACGTCTTTGGACTCTGGGAGGAAACCCATGCAGGCATGGGGAGAACGTGCAAACCCCACACAGTCAGTCACCCGAGGGTGGAATTGAATCTGGGTCCTTGGTGCTGTGAGGCAGCAGTGCTAACCACTGATTCACTGTGCTGCTCCATTTATTTGTTTGGATGGTCAGTGCTGACCTGAATTGTTTGGCTGAAGACTGCTGGCAGTTCCTTGGTTAGTGTAACTAGGCCTCTGACAATGCTGCACCCCCTCGCTACTGGAATCTACATTTCTGATGCTAGGAATTTAGTTCACAACCTTCTGACTCAGAGGTGAGGACGCTACCCACTAAGCCATCAAGTCAAGAGAGAAAGAAATGATTAACTTTTTTGTTTTTTTTTGGGGGTGTTTGTGTCAAGGGATTTTGGCTCTTTGACACGTTAAGTCTCTCTGTTTTCTTTCCTAATACCTGTGTGATCGGACTGCCATCTCAAGTGTCAACACTCTGACGAATTTAATGGATTTATCGAGAGCTATCTGTCTGAAGTTCACAGGTGGGTTGTGTTTGCTGAAGTGTTTTTTTTCACAACAACAATGGTTGTTGTGGAGCATTTTTGTTTCTCTGTGATTTTTTTCTCTGTGATTTACCTCCCAGAGTCCAAAGACGTGCAGATTAGGTGGACTGGCCATGTTGAATTGTCTGTAGTGTTCAGGGATGTGAAGACTAGGTGGATTAGCTGTGGCAAATGCAAGGTTACAGACATAGAGTGGGTCTGGGTTGGGATGCACTTCAGAGGGTCAGTGTAAACTCAATGGACCAACTGGCCTGCTTCTACACTGCAGAGATTCTATGAATCTAGGACAGCAATTGGAATTGGGAGGGGAGCATATTTTAAGTTCCAGGATGGTTGTTGTGGAGCATTTTTGTTTCTCTGTGATTAGGGTAGTTGGGAGGAGAAAATCACATTTTTTTTAAACAAAGGATCAATAGTTGCAATATTTTGGAGTTCCAGTAGTTTCTTTATTCTTGTCCTTGTTTTAACTGGATTGTTTCTTAGTGAACAAATTGTCTCGTGTGTTTTATTAACACCTTTGTTGCTTTGCTCATCCTATGGAAGGAAGACTTCCATTTATTTAGCACCATTCATGATTACAGAAGCTTCGCAGCCTGCTGAAGGTGTCTTGGAGTACACTCATTGCCATAATATGGGAAGCATGTCAGCCAACTAGTTCTCATCAAGTGTCCTGAAATAGTCACATGGCAATAACAAGATAATCTGTTTGATATTGACTTAAGGGATCAGTATTGGGCGCAGCACCAGGCATAACTCCCCTGCTTTTCTCTGAATTGGTGTTCCCCCAGTGAAGATAGATGGGGCCTCTGTTTACTGTGTCATCTGAAAGACAGCATCACCAACTGTGTTGCACTCCTTCAGTGCTGCTCTGGAAATTTTTTCTATCCAAGTCTCACTAGACTTTGAATCTACAACATTCTAACTCAAGAGACCCGAGTGTTAACTCTGGAGGTCTGGCTGACCATCACTACGGAGAAAGATCACAGACCTGAAATATTTGCTGTTTCACTCTGTGCACTTCTGACATTTTCTATTTTGATTACATTTTCTTTACTTTTAAGGCAAGTATCTGTTTTACTAGAGGGGTGGTGAAGTCAAGTGTGGTTGCCCATGTTGGGAGAACAGAAGAATTCTCAACTTTTGTCATTTCTGAGTATTCTCAGGTCATTTGTAACACAGAGAGAGTGAAGCTCCTTTCTGTGTCTTCCAGCAATGTGCATACCTGTGATTAACAATGGATATGTTTAAGGAGAGAATGTCTGCGATTAAGGGCCAGGCAGCTGAAGGCAGGCTGTTTTCATTGGAAGCATAAACATTGGGGATATATACGAGGTCAGAATTGGCTAGAGGTGGAATGGCGGTGTAGCTGGAGAAGTTTACAGAGATTGGGAGGATTAGGCCATGTGGAGATGAGAACAAGGACAATAATTTACAAACAACCAGTGCAGCTAAAGAACCATATCTTTGAGGCTCTCAAAGCAGATTGAGTTGAGTTTTCCTGAAATAAATGGAGCTTTTAAAATGGTAAATGCTGGGGATTAATTAATTAAAGCAGTCTCACAAAGCGTGAACATCTTATCAAAGCTGCTTGTTAGAAATAACTGGAGTTTTTTAAACTGAATGTAAAAGATGCCTTAGTAATTAACATTTGAAGCTGGAGTCTATTCAGCCCATCAAGCCCAGCATTCAATCAAATCGTGGTTGATCATCTCCTTAATGCCATTTTCCCACACAATCCCCATTTTCTGTAAGACTATAAAATATAAAGAAGGGCTGGATAGGCTGGGACTTTTTCCACTGGAGCATAGAAGGTTGAGAGGAGAGGTTTATAAAATAATGAGAGGTGCAGATAGAGTTAATGGTATTTGTCTCTTCCCTAGGATGGTGAATTTCAAGACTAGGGGGCACATATTTAAGGTGAGAGGAGAGAGATTTAAAAAAGACATGAGGGGCACATTTTTTACACAGAGGGCAGTTCATGTGTGGAATGAACTTCCTGAGGAACTGGTGAATATGGTTACAATTACTACGATTAAAGGACATTTGGATGAGTACATAAGGAGAAAATGTTTGAGGAGATATGGGCCAGGCAGTTGAGATTAGTTTATTTTAGGATTACGTTTGGCATGGACTGGTTGGACCAAAGGGTCTGTTTCTGTGCTGTAACACTCCAACTGTAGTGACTTTCATTTCATTTCAAGCCCTGTGATTCCTTCCTCAACCTTCCTCACTCTTTTTAAGATAATCCTTAAGACCTTCCCGGTTGACCAAGACTTTGGTGATCTGTATCCTGTCACCTGGCTTGGTTCCAAACTTTGCCTTTTAATTGATCCTGTGAGGTGTCTTGGGATATTTAACTGTGTTAAAATGTGTTATCAGAATGTGAGATGATATGAGAGTCTAGACCATGAATGTCAGTGAGCCCATCCTGGGCAGTGAGAGGGAAAGTTAATGCTAGCTAATCATTCTGCTCCTTGTGTGCCCTGGGGACAAACCGACCAGGCTAGCAGCTCTACTGCGGCTCGGCGTTAGATCCAGGCCTTTGCAAATCCAAGAAAGGAACCTTGATTGGGAAGGGTGTGTGCTATATTACAGACTGTTAAGTGCTCCCCCTTTGTTCCTTGTATCTGTATTGCTACAATTTACCCCCTCTATATCAGTCCTTGCATAATGTGCCCTCTCTGTGTCTGTCCTCACATAATGTACCCTATCTGTGTCTGTCCTTGCATAATGTACCCTATCTGCGTCTGTCCTTGCATAATGTACCCTATCTGTGTCTGTCCTCGCATAATGTACCCTATCTGTGTCTGTCCTCGCATAATGTGCCCCCTCTGCGGCCGTCCTCCCGCAGCGGGCCCCCTCTGCGGCCGTCCTCCCGCAGCGGGCCCCCTCTGCGGCCGTCCTCGCTGTCCTGTATATATCATCTCTTTCTGTATTTCGACAATATGCCTTTTTTATATTAACAATCTCATAATGTATCATGTGTTGAGTACCTTCTGCACATTGTGTTAAACCACAGCATACCATACATGTGCCTGCTCTCTTGCAGCATGACAGAGGGTTATATTAAGTGTTCTGTTGTAGGGTTGTATGCACCCCGCTGGTCTGCAGTCCCGTGTTGAAAGACAGGTTCCTATACGTAGTTCTGTGTGCTGTGCAATATTCCTGGCTGCTGGCCGCCAGCATCTAGCACTTGCCAGTCACAGCTGTGACCATTGTCTCACAATTGGCACCTTCGAAAACAGAATTAAATTCCAGTCCAGGCATGTGGATGTCAAATTTCAGTGTTTGCACAGAGATGGGGAGTAACAGTGAAAAGCCCATATGTAGGTTTGTGGTACCCTGGGTACATTTTTTTCAAGCTTTGTGTATATAGGTTTATTCCAGTAACAGAGTTAATGCCATTACTCCGATCTCTTTACCCAAGGGACATAGACCCCAGAGCTGATGCTGACTGAGCCAGGGTGTGAAGGTGCGCCACCAAACCTTTAACTTTTATCGATATGTTCCCAGGATGTGTGTTGGCACTGACTATATCAGCAATTATTCCTCATTCTTGAATGGTTTTGCAGGATGCTAGTGGGCACTCCCCTTAAACCACTGCAGTCCATGTGGTGCATTGAATCTAAAAAAAATACCCAAAGTACCTCTCAAACATTGATTATTGAACACAATTTAACACCGATGTATGTAAGAAAATCCTTGAGCATCTGACCACTGGGCTAACAAGGTAGGGTTCAACGTGCAAAACACAGGGGAGGGAGATGTGTAGAGCTAAACAGAAAAGACTGGGGGCTGGGGTTGTGGAGCATGGCATTAGCCATATTGCTCTTACAGAGAGCTAGCATGGATACTATGGGGTGAATGGCCTGCTCCTCTGTTGTGGTCACTCTAGGAGAAGCGAATCAGTGGGGGATGGTATTTGGAGGTAATGCCAGATAAAAGTGTCTCAGATGGTGGAAGGGTGGTGATGGAGTGATGGAAATCTGAATGAGGAGGAGGCCCTCGCCAGAGGGCAGCAGAGATCTCCCGGGGGGAGAAGAGAATGGCCAGTGTCTATGGCACTGAGCTTCGGCCGCATCCCAGGACATCTTTAACCAAACTGTATTAATTTTGTGTGGCTTTACCTTCAGCTACCCAGTCTCTGTAGCCCGGGACCGTCTGCCCAGCCCTCCCGCAGCCCGGGACCGTCTGCCCGGCCCTCCCGCACCATTTGCAAATCACAGAAGTACTGTGGATCTTTGTTTGAACTTGAGTTCATTGTTTTCTGTGGAAGATTTGGTCACTTGTTGTTTGGGAATTGTGACAGGCAACTAATGATGGACAGAATGGTCTAATTCTGCTCCTTTATCTTATTGTCTCAATATGCAACCAAATGGATTTGGATGACTGCAACTGGGTTGGAGTTAAGAACACAGTCTTCGTACCAATTTCTCATTTGCTAAACTGATACAAATCTAGATCTCAATATTAGCATTTGTAATCTTGGTTACATTAGTTGGGAGGGTAGATGGTGGCATATTGGTTATGTGACAGGACTAGTGTTGCAGAAAGCAGTGTTCATGCTTTGGGAACATGGGTTCAAATCCTACCCTGTTGCTGTTGAAAATTAAAATTCAAATAATTAATAATTTCAGATTGTTTATCTGGAATTGAAGGCACGTCACCGTAATAGTGGCTGTAGAACTAGCATCAGTTGTCAAAATCTCTCTGGATCACTGATGTCCTTTAGGGAAGGAAATCTGCTGTTCCTATCTGGACAGGCCTGTGCCTGACTCCAGACCCACAGCAATGTGGTTGACTCTTAAATTCTCTATGGGCAATAAATGCTGGCCTGGCCAGCGATATCTACGTCCAATGAATGAATATTTTAAAAATCCTGATGGAGAAATGAAAATAACTTCCTCCTCAACGACTACTGTCTCTGGCGTTTTAGACCCTCTGAAGTTGCCTCTGATATTGTTGTCAACAACATCTCATATCTCCGTTGAGTTAATGTCCATATTTGATCAAGAAGTGTGTGATGTTCCATGTTAAGTCTGCTACATTCGAGTGTGTTATTGGTGGAGGTGGAAAGAGAGATTGCAGTTACACAGTTAAATGGGTTGGTGATTGGCATGACAGGCGAGGAAGGGTATATTATCATTTGTAACCTGTTATCTTTGTCATTGCTTTGTAAATATGGCAAATCGGGTGAGGAATCTTTGCCTCCCCTATAATCTGTGTCATCTCAGCAAATTGAAATTTCAGTGTGAGTGACATATTTTCTTTCTTTGCAATCAATGATGGCAGCACAATATCCCAGATGAATGTGACGTAGCTCGGTGGGGCTAACCTTTGAACAGGTCTGTGAGCTCTATTGAACTTCAGTGAGACATTCTTGGATGGAAAGCGCAAATCTTTTGTTCATGTATTGTGTATGTTGTCGGGAAAGTCAGCATTTATTGCCTCTCCCTAATTGCCCTGGGGAAAGAGGTTGTCACCTACCTTTTGAACTTCAGGGTGCAGATAGACCCACAATGTTGTAACTGAATTTAGGTGCGGGAGGCGTTTCCAGGATTTTAACTGAGCAATGGTGAAGAAACAGTGATTATACTTCCGCGCCAGGTTGGTGTGTGCCTTCCAGAGGAGATTGCAGGTCATGGTGTTCCATGTATCTCCTACCCTTGTCCTTCTCACTGCAAGAGGTGACAGGTTTGGTACACAACAAGCTAGTAGATTTTATGTCCTAGAAAGGTGTCACATGAAGTGAAAGATAATTAGTCAGCCTGGTCAGACATCTTCTAACACATGGCCATGTTGTGGACCTTCTGGCCCAGATATGTGGACAGTACCACTGCATTGCAAGACCCTGAGTTAATTTGAATGCAGTGACAATGTCGGGAGAAAGAATCAAGCATTTTCAGCTGGCCCTGTCACAGACACTTAGCACACGTTGAAAATACAAATAGAAACCAGCAACACCAAACAACGGTGTTTTCATCAAAATCTCTTTTCCATGTCTTACCTAGTTGCCCTGCAGATGCCTGAAGGACTCCTGATGTTTGCCTGCGTGATTGCTGATATCATCGAAAGGTAGGACAACAACTCATTAAGTTAACAGCTTTGAGCACCAAATCCATAGGGCCGGCCTGGACTTGTAAGTAATTAAGGGAGATTTGAGTAGACGCAGCACTTGTGGAGAATATAGGACATTGCTTGTTTGGATTTGTGTGTTGTTGATGCTGATGTGTTTGGTTGGATGGTTTTTTTCCCATCAAATTTGCAGAGCAGTCATGGGTCAAGATGTTACAATTCACAGCTTTGTCAATGACTCAATTTGGTTCCTAATTAGCTGAAGGAATTAAGGAAAAGATAATGGGCTACATGTTCAGTGTCATAAACTGCAAGAGGGAAGCTTTGAGTGGTTTATATTTGTCATAACAGAACCCTAGGGGACAGATCAGCTACCTTCAGTTCATTCACAGGGCACTTAACTGAGCCACCATGTACCACTGCTTTCATTGCTGCTGTGCTGTCCTCTTGTTTGATATAGGGACTTTCCGACATTGTTTGAAGGCTAGAGCTGGGCCATCTGGGAATGGGCACAGTGGGTCTTTGATCTCAGTGTCAAGAATTACGGAATGTTGTTCCTGAATCAACAGAGAGATGTGCGCGTCTTCAAAGCCAAATTTGACTTGATTGTAACCAAAATAAAAAGTGGAGCACATGTGGACTTTTCAGCAATATCACTGCACCGCGTTCCATTTGCGCTGAAAAATTCTAAGCATGTGAAGTTTTTCTGTGACTGATTACACGGGAGCAGCCTAATACAATAGCTTAAGAGATAACAAGGTGTAGAGCTGGATGAACACAGCAGGCGTCGCAGCATCAGAGGAGCAGGAAAGCTGATGTTTCAGGCCTAGACCCTTCTTCAGAAATGGGGGAAGGGAACAGGATTCTGAAATAAATAGAGAGAGAGAGGAGGAGGCAGCAGATAGAAGATGGATAAAGGAGCAGTTAGGTGGAGAGGAGATGGACAGGTCAAGGGGGTGGGGATGAGGTTGGTAGATGGGAGTGGGGCTTGAGGTGGAAGAAGTGAATAGGTGGGAGAAAGGTCAGATAGGTTAAGGAGGCGTGGACGAGCTGGTCTGGTTTTGGGATGCAGTTGGGGCGGGCAGATTTTGAAGTTTGTGAAGTCCACATTGATACCATTGGGCTGCAGGGTTCCCAAGCTGTTCCTGCAACCTTCGGGTGGCATTGTTGTCTCGCTGGAGGATGCCCAGGATGGACGTGTCGTCCAAGGAGTGGGAGGGGGGAGTTGAAGTGGTTTGTGACTAGGAGGTGCAATAGCTTGCTACTTTTCCGGCATGTATAAAGGGCATTAAACACGTTGTTGTAAGATATAATTGAGGAGGCCATTCAGCCCCACAAATCTGTTCCACCATTCAAGTAAATGAAGGCTCATCTGCACCTTAATTTCGTCTCCCATCTTCAGTGTGTAACTGCTAATTAGTGAAAAACTGTTTCTCCACTTCGATGTTTTCAAGTGAAAAGATTGGATGCCTGGCCTGCTAATGTTCTGAGGATCGTGCTGAAAAGGTGGAGTACGATCTAACTGAGGAGTTTAAGGTTATTAATGTCTTTGACAGGGTTAATGCAGGTTGGGAGAGTCCAGAAAAAAAGCCTGAAAATTAGTCACGCCATTCAAGGGTGGTATCTGGAAGCTGCCCTTCACAAATATGGACCCAACTGACCCCCTCCCCAAACCACTGGAAGAAGATTGCTGTTAGGCAAGGGAGTTACTGCAAGTTTCTAAATTGAGACAAATTCTTTTGGCAAGGGGCGTTACAGGATGCAGAATCCAAATGGGAAAATGCGGTTAAGAAACAGACCTAGCCCTGGCTGGCTTGAGTTGCAGTAAACTCAAGGGGTGAGTGACCACATACTAGTTTTGATTCCTGAAATACTGTGTTGCAACTTTGCCTGTCAATTACTCAGCGGTTGGTTTGTAAGGCGCACACAGAGGAATCTGTCAGCAGCATAAAAACGCGTCTGTTTTACATCTCTCACCCATTTGCTGTCATTAGCATTCCCTTTGTCTTTTGCTCTCGCATCCTCACAATCTGTTCCACTCTCTCCTCCTCCTCCTCTGTCAACAGCATTAAAACCACCAATCCCCTACCCTCCTTTTCGGTTCTGAAAAAGTATCTGATCAGACTCCAAACATAACTCTGTTTCTGAATCTAGTGACACTGCTCAACCTGCTGAGTTTCTCCAGGATTTTCTGTTTTTATCAAGCAGGGCTAGGTTGGCTTGCGGTAATGTCAATTTCATAACTTGTATTTACTGTTTAAAATGAACTAGCTGAGGAGTTAATCAATCCCTGGTGAGCAATTGACGAATAGACCATAATCATTTACATGACGGGGCACAGTGAATATGCAGTAGAGTTGAAGAGTGTGGGCTGGAATTTAGTGTGATTACTTAACATTTTTTAAAGTAGTCACAACTTCATCTGGAAGTCTCAGATTTGAATGGTCAGCTTCTGGGATTGCAAAACAACTGGAATACCATGCAAATGTCCTGTGGGTCAGGCTGTGCAGATTTATGATCTGGCTTTTTGCAGACTCCAGTGATACTGATAATAAGGCAAGAAATTGCTAGGGCTGGTCGACAGATCAGGCAGCTTCTGTGGAGAGAGAAAAGCACAGTCCTGATGAAAGCTCATGGACCTGAAATATTAACTCTGTTTCTCTCTCCTTGCTACTGCCTATGGTAGACTGAATTCTAATACTCAAAACCGCTGTGAACTTGCCTTCTGTAGATTACTAACACGGTCACATCGCCAGTGTGCTACTGTATTTGTTGCCGTCAAACCAGGCTGATTGAAATGTGTCTTTTAAGTCTCCAATTTCATTTCAGATGAAAATTAATTTCACAGATTTTGAAGGCATGAAGCGATCTGTCATTGTTGTGCGAATCATCAAGAGCAGGAGTGCTGTGCTTAGCTTGGTCCTCTTTTTGGAAAGCACCATTCCAGGAAGCTGCTGGCTGCTTCTGAATTGGGATTTTTCTTGTGAGACTAGAGACAGATCAGAAATACATTAGCTGAGGGATCAAAGGCATTGAGAGGTTTTAAGCTTGGACTGAATCGAGGCTTTGTGCAGCGTGCAGGCTTCGTGGGAATTTCTCAAATGAGAATCACTGCCCCATTTCCTCCTCCTAGGGGAGAGAAAATAAACTTTTTAGCCTAGATGTGTTTAAGGTATGCCCAAGGAAACCTGTTGTGACATGGGGGAAAAAAAAAGCATCTGATTTATGCATAGCAAGCTCCCAAAAACAGCAAGGTAATAATGGCTAGACAGTCTGATTTTGTGTTGTTGAGTGATAAACGCTCGCTCAGACACTGGGGAGCAGCTCCTTGCCTCATCTTGGAAAGGGAATCTGTTTTGCCCATTTGAAAGGGCAGATGGCATCTCAGTTTATATGTCTCTTCTGAAACACGGCAGCCTCGACTGTGTAGAATTCATGCACATGTTGCTCTGGAGGTTTATTGTATCTAATACAAAGACATTAATGGAATATAAGTCATAATTTGACAATATCTGGCACTGCCAGGGTTTTAAGTGCTGACACCTGATATCGTAGGCGGATGATTCTCCCAATTATTCCTGTGGGGATTGCAATGTCATTTCCATCTTGTAATTTGACAGGTTACATGAAGTTAAGCGGTTTTTATTGGTTTCCATTGTAAGCTATTTTGTTTCCTCCTTCTCCCCAAAGAACAGATCTTTTGACTCCAGATATGATTCAACTTCGCTTGTTTTGTTGCATTGTTGTGTCTCAGTCAGGAGATTGTCAGTTCACGACCCACTGTAGGACTTAAGCATGCAATTTCAGTTGACATTGAGTAATTGCTGTATGGCGTTGCTGATAAGAAGTTAAACCATGGCTCCCATCTGTCTTTTCCAATGGATCAAGTAGATTAAAAGATGTCGCTTTAGTATTTCAGAGAAAAGGCATTTTTTTTAGAAGCATTTTTCTTTTGCCTTGCACTTTGGTGTTCTTGTGATTGGGAAATGTGAAGGGGAAGAATGTTTCTACATTGCCCAAGAAGAGTGCTGATTTGTTAGCTAGTAAACACTGGTAGCGGCATTGATGTCAAGAATGTATCAGTTAGATGATGACTGACAGTTAACTGCCAAGGTTTGTTTGAGTGTTCTTAAGAGTGTAGCTGAAATGTTTTTGCAAAATGTCTTTTTTCTGCAGTATTCAAGATGCCTCATTGCTTGTGAAGACCTGTCTTCCCTAAGTGCCACCGCAAAAAAAAATTGATTAATCGGTTACTCACGTCAGTTTTCTTTGTGGGACCTTATTGTACATGAAGTAACAATTTCTTTGACTACATAAGAATATTGGCTGCACTCCAAAACTGTTTGTTGTACACAGCATTTTGTGACACACGTGTGGAAACAGATGAGAAACTTGTTATATAGGTTTAATCTTGTCTGAAAATGTTTAGTTAAGCAATGTTGATCACTCGAGGCAGAATTAAGAAATGTATCCCACACT
This sequence comes from Stegostoma tigrinum, assembly GCF_030684315.1. Lineage (NCBI taxonomy): Eukaryota > Metazoa > Chordata > Chondrichthyes > Orectolobiformes > Stegostomatidae > Stegostoma > Stegostoma tigrinum. The sequence goes on from NC_081380.1 coordinate 40,995,724, forward strand.
CCCTATTAGAGGCTCACTTAAACCACGTTGACCCAAAGCACCTGGCACATTGTTCCTGTTGTCTGTCGACTGGAGGATCGCGTTTGAGCTCTGAAGCTCTCCAGTAGCAATTCACCCAGACCCCTTCAACGTTACCTTCCAAACCCACCGCCTCTACCACCGAGAGGGACAGGAGCAGCGGATACATGGAACCACTACCACCTAGAGGTTCCCCTCCAATCCACACACACCATCCTGACTTGGAACTGGATTGTAGTCCCTCAGCTGTCATTGGGTCACCGTCCTGGGACAGTCCTCCAAATAACACTGAGGCTGCCCCTAAACCCTAAGGACCACAGCATATCAAGATAGCAGCTAATAGCCATCTTGGTACACTTAGGATTGGAGGATAAATGTTGGCTTAGCCAGTGACACCCAAACCCATTAATGAATATAATATGGAAAAAAGATTTGTGATGAAAACCATTCTATAAACGCATTTTTAAAATCCCAGATTTGGCATAATTTGATGCTGACAATGGAGTCCACCTTACTCTAGCACCCTTTGTAGAGAGCAATTACACACTGGGAGTTTGGGCAGTGGTATTATGGCATCACAAATAAGGAAATAAAGACCAGGAAAACATATTTTCAGTCGCTCTGAGGTGATCAAATCACTTGTATCAGAGGTAACGGGAACTGCAGGTGCTGGAGAATCCGAGATAACAAAGTGTGGAGCTGGATGAACACAGCAGGCCGAGCAGCATCTCAGGAGCACAAAAGCCGACGTTTCGGGCCTAGTCTAGTTGGACATTTTCTTCATAACTGTAACTGTTTAGACTTTGAATTTTCTCACTTGAATAAAGAAACTAACCAGGTCTACACGATGCAAGGATGGGGGTGGGAAAGAGGATAATCTGATTTGTGTGTGGAATGTAAAAGATCGACATGAAACTGGGCTGAATGGGTTTTGGTTCTCAAAGTCTTTTCAAGATCAGCCTGATCAGGGCATCCATCAAAATGTGGAGTTAATCCCAATCTCTGAGTCCACTCTTTCTTAACCTCCCTCTGACCCCCCACATTACTCTCTCTATGATGATTCCACTCTGCATTCTTAATGTTTGCGGACTAGCCAAGGCATGACTATATTCACAAGACTGATTCCTGGCAGTGTCCTATGAAGGAGAGTTTGAGGAAACTGGGCCCATATCCTTTGGAATTTAGAAGAGTGAGTGTTGATCTCATCGAAACATAAAATTTTCATGAGATCTTGGTGGGATTGTTGCGAATTCGTTGTTCCTCTGATTGTGGAATTTGGGCACAAGGGGACACTGTCTCAGACTAAGAGGGTTAGCCATTTAAGACTGAGATGGTTGTGAATCTTGGGATTTCTTGATGCTCGGTTATTGAGTATATTAAAGACAGTTGATAAAATTCTTGTAATCAATGGAACTTGAGGGGTCATGGGGAAAGGACAAGAAAATGGAGTTGAAGTAGAAGATAATTGTCTTGGAGAATGGCACAGCAATTCTAAGGGGCTGAATGGCCTAATTTTGCACCTGTATTTTTATGCGTAAATTATTCAATGGTTGAAGAATCTGTCCAGTGCCAACTGTTTGCCAGTTTGCCTCTCATCCTTCAATTTCCAGTGGAGACCAGGAACAACTTTTCCATGTTACTTGATTCTGTGGCACTAAAATAGTTAAACTCACCCCTTCTTCACACTTCCCCAAGGCTGAGGATGCCACCTCAGATCAGCTGGAGGCCATTCAGCCCCCTCGAGCCTGAACCACCTCTTGGTTAGATTGCAACCTTAAATTGATGTACCTGCTGTAATCCTTAATACTTTTGTTTAACAAAAAATGTATACCGCCTCATTCTCTCTGGGAGTGTTCAATTGGTATGCCCCACTCCCACTGTAGCCTCCAAACACACTCCCAGGCCAATCAACAATGCAAATAAGGCACAGTCTGCTGCAAAGAGAAAATTATAGGTAGCAATACATAAGTAGCATCCACTAATTTACTGATTCCCCAGAGGTCTAAAAGGTAACTCATTGCAGAAAACTTAATTAGTGCAATATTCTTATACACAGCTGTTAATTAGGAATATACCAGAAAACAGACTTTGTTGCTTTACAACAATGGCCTTCATTCTGAGAAGCTCTTAATTCCTTATAGTCATTGTGCTCTGTTGGGATGTAGCTCTGAGAGGCAGGGCTTGTTATGGAGGGAACATAATTGGAGCAGATGTAACTGTGCAATATGAGAATGAAAATCTGTGATTTTCTTTTGATCTTGGAATGTCAGGATTAGGCAATGCTGAATGAAACTGTAATTGATGCAAAGTCAATAGTGACCTTCAAAGTAGGATTGAATACTTGAATACATGGATTTGTTAAAGGAAAGTCATGTTTGACTAACCTGAGAGTTTTTTCAAGAAGTAATTGAGAGAGGCTGTTGATGTGATCTGCATTGACTTTCGAAACGCATTTGATACGGTACCCGCTCAACAGACTCGAGGAAAGTTACGTGCCATTTAATAAAAGGGACAATGGCAATGTGATGCAAAATTGACTGAATAATAGGAAATTGAGAATGACAATTGATGGATATTTTTCAGGTTGGAAGAAAGTTTGTGATTTGATTTGATTTATTGTCATGTACCTAAGTACAGTGAAAAGCTTTGTTTATAGGCAGTGCATGCAGATCACAGTAAGCAAGGATGTACAGATCGTGGGGTGAAAAAATATCTTGGACGGAGTCTTACAGGTTACAGCGCACAGGACGTAGGCGAGGCAATATCAGCATTATTTGAAGTCACAGAGTCCATTCATCAGTCTAATAATGGCCAGGAAGAAATTGTTCCTGAACCTGCTGGTGTGTGTGTTCAGGCTTCTGTATCTTCTGCCTGATGGAAGACGTTGTAGGGGAGTATTGCCCAGGCGCAAGAGACCTCTAATGATGTTGGCCACCTTTCCGCGGCGGCAAGCCGTGTAAATGGAGTCCATGGATGGAAGGTTGGCTTCCGTGATGGTTTGGGCTGTGCACATGACCTTCTGTGAGTTCTTATGGTCCTGGGCAGAGCAGTTGCCATACCAGGCCATTATGCACCTGGACAGGGTGCTTTCTGTGGTGCATCTGTAGAAGCTGGTGAGGGACCTTTATGGACATAGCAAATTTCCTGAACCGCCTGAGGAAGGAGAGGTGTTGTTGTACCTTCTTGACTGTCACATTTACATGGGAAATCCAGGACAAGTGTTCAGTTATCGTCACTCTTAAGAACTCCATGCTGTCCACCCTCTCTACCTCAGCTCCATTGATGTAGATGGGGGCATGTTCTCCTCCTTTCTTTCTGAAGTCAATGATGAGTTATTTAGTTTTGCCGACATTGAGAGACATTTTGCACCACGTCACCAAGCCCTCTATCTCCCTTCTGTTTACTGAATCATTGTTAGATATCTATCCCACTACAGTGGTGTCATCAGCAAACTTATAGATGGCATTTGTTTGGAATTTGGCAACATGTTAAGGGTGTACAGGGAGTACAGTAGGGGGCTGAAGACGCATCCACGGGGCTTCAGTATTGAGTGTTATTGTGGAGGCAGTGCAGTTGCCTATCTACACTGATCTGTGGGTCAGAAAGCTGACAATCCAGTTGCAGAAGACAGAGTTGAGACCAAGGTCTCGGAGTTTCAGGATCAGTCTGGAGGGGACAACGGTGTTGAACGCAGAGCTGTAGTCGATGAGCAGGAGTCCGATGTAGGTTATCCACCTGTTCTAGATGGACTTCCCCAAGGGTTGGTGTAGGACTCTTGCTGAGATAAATGACCGAGATTATGGTATGTGGGGATAATTGCAAAGTTTATGGACAACATAAAATTTGGAAGTATTACAAACTGAACAGGACAGCATAAAATGACATTGACATATTGGTGGAGTGGTTGGTTAGATGGCTGATGTTCAATGTGGAGAACTGGAAGGTGTTAACACTGTGATAAAAGAACATGGAGAGACAGTATCAAATTAAGGGTATTATTTTGAATGAGTGCAGGAGCAGAGAGAGTGGGTTGCACATGTTCTTAAATTATGAAATGTGGCAGGACAGGCAAAGGAAGCTGTTAATAAAACATTTCTGTAGTGTAGTGGTTATCATGTTCACTTCACCTGCCAAAGGTGTTTTGAACTGTACAATAACATTTATAAGGGATCTTGTGGTAGTGTCCTGACTTGAGGGCTAGAAGGCCCAAGTTCAAATCCCACATGCTTCAGATATATGTCGTAATGAGTCTGAGCAGGTTGATTAAAAATATTAGTATTCTAGGCTTTACATATAGGGATTGGCTACAATAGGAATTGTTTCAAAGAGACTACAGAATCAGTGGGTAGAATTGCTTTATTCAGTGCCTGTTTTCAAATGAGAAAACAGTTATGTTTTTCAGGAAAATCAATAATTGAATATTCTTGGTGAAGACTTTATCATGTTTCTTTAGCTTTGACAAGTGAGCTTAACGCTTAGCAAATTAGGCTTCTCAGTTAGTGGCATGGAGATGTCATGGCACAGTGGGTAGTGTGCCTGCCTTTGAGTCGGAAACTCTGGGTTTGACTGAAGCACTTGAGGTTATTGGATGATTATTTGGATAAATTTAATGTACAAGGTTATGGGGGGAAATGCAGGAGATTGGCATGAGGTAATACTGTCCACTTAATGATGAGCCGGTTGCCCTACTCCTGCACTGTAACAATCCACGATTCTGTGACACCAAAAGAGACTTTGTTCAGAGTGAGGCCAGACAGGTTGGTTATCAATTCATAAATCCTTACGATGCACCCATGGTGGACTGTCAGAGTGACTGTGTCTCCTGGTCAGCCATGCTCAATGTGCTGTAGTGCCCCTCGAGCTGCAGTCTCTGGTAACAAACTAATGATAGAACCAGCTATAAGCATCGGTTTTGTCTGCTTTGTGCCACTAAGTGTGGGAAAAGAAACAAAGCTAGTAACATTCAGAAGCTCAAGATGATACACTCATTATTTTAACTTGAATAAAATAACTTGGTTGATGCCTCCCATTAAAATAGCAGGCAAAGGGATTTACAAGAGTGAGTTCATGTCACTGCAAAGCATTTTAAGAAACCTAACTGCACAATTCTGGTTTTGAGACGAGAAACCACTGTCTCTTGGCTTTTCAGGTGCCATGGAGCCGACTGTTGGTTGTTGGTTGTTGATGGGAGTTAAGCTGTTGTTTGCAAGAGGGCAGTTGACTGGGAGAGGAGTTGATTGGAATTTATTTTTAATTGGATGCTTTCTCAGGTGGGTGTTTGAGACAGGTTGTCGAGTAATACAGAAATGTTTAAAACTGACCCGAGGGGTAACTTTTTCACATAGAAGGTGGTTTGTAATGGGAATGAACTGCCAGAGGAAGTGGTACAGCTGGGTACAGTTACAACTTTTAAAATTTATTTGGACAGGTACTTGAATAGGAAAGTTTTAAAGGGATATGGACCAAATGCAGGCAAGTGGGACTGGTTAAGTTTGGGAAGCCTGGATAAGTTGAGCTGAAGGGCCTGTTTCTGTGCTGTATATTTAGTTGTCCAAGCTTTTCATGGCGAGTTCTGAAGAAGGGTCATTGGACCTGAAACGTTAGTATGGTTTTGTCCCCAAAGATGCTGTCAGACCTGTAGAGATTTCCCAGCACCTTGTTTTTGTTTAACTTAAATACATTAGTGATCTTGAGGTCATAGCTGGCCACCAGCAGTGAAATGATTCTTGGAAAGTGAGTCCATCTGGATGAATGACCCAGGAATGTGAGAGGTTGAGTTGCCGTCTGTGTGTGCTAACGTTTGAATGTGAGAATGGGAAGATCCCATTGTTAAGGACCTACACGTATGGTCCCTTGGCTTGGCTTGCTTGTGAAATGGGGCCTCTCCAATGGCAGCCTGATATTCCTGTCTGCTGGCCTGGAAGGAATGCTGCTCTGCATCTTACTGCACTGATCCCTGCTGGGAACTTGCTGAGCGGCTGTCATGGTAACCATGGCAATGCCTCTGGTACGGGCAGAGTTTGAATTTCTGCTTGGACAGAGGATTCTGAAGGGTAAGTGGATTCAGGGGTAGGAAATGAAATCAGAAGTGACCTCCCTTGTGCAGGATCACCCTGACTTCTAGGTTCTTACGCTATGGGCTGTTGCTTTATTGCCTCTGTGGTTTGATGTGTGTTCTCCTGAAGATGACAGAATAATAATTCTCTGATTTTCGTCTTTGGGCTGTGATGTCCAGGAATCTCAAAACATTGAAGCATGGCAGAGCTACTAATGTGTTAAAGAAAAACAAGGCTTACATTTGTGTAGCACCTTTCACAGTGTCAGCAATCCCAAAGCATTTGCTCACCCATGAAGCACTGTTTTGAAGTGTGGTCATATTTGCGGGGAATATGCGAACCAGTAAATGGATAGAAAGCTCCCACAATCAGCAATGTAGCCACTGCCAGATGCCCTGTGTTTTAATGATATTGGCTGAGGGGTGCATAATTGCAAGGGGGTCATAGAGTTATACAGCGAGGAAACAGACCCTTCTGCCCAGCCAGCCCATGTTGACCAAAATCCCAAACTAAAACAGTCCTATCTGCCTGTGTTTGGGCCAATATCCTTCCAAATATTTCCTATTCATTTGCTTATCCAAATGTCTTTTAGATATTGTAAGTATACCTGCATCTACCACTCCCTCTGGAAATTCATTTTACACGAGCCACTTTTTTTTTTTAAGAAAAATTACCTTAATGCCTTTTTAAAATCTTTCTCCTCTCACCTTAAAAATTTGCCCCGTAGCCTTGAAATACCCCACCCTTGGGCAAGTTCCCTTGCTCCTCTGTAATATGTGGCCATGTGATGTTATACTGTCCACCTAAGAGGACAGACGGGGGCCTCTGTTTAACTTATCACTTCAGAACACGGCAATTCCCTCAGCAACACTCCAGGAATACCTTGCATTTTGTACTTGCGTCTCTGGTGTAAAGCTAAGTCATTTGCTCTGAGGTTGTTAATCTGTCGAATGGATTTTCAACTTTAACCGTTTGTGATATTGTCATAGCGGACAGCGGGCTGAGCTGAGGGCAATTATCACAACGGCTTAGAATCTCCTGTACTTACAGGAGAACATATGGATGATGATGGGATAGTGTAGGGGGATGGGCTTAGATTAGTTCACAGGTCGGCGCAGCATCGAGGGCCGAAGGGCCTGTCCTGCGCTGTATTGTTCTATGTTCTACGTTCTATATATGCAAGATGTTGCTTGGCAGCACAGAATTTGAATATTCTTGAAAAAAAAATATTTTATCAAAGCTCTTTGCCTTGCGCGTATTGGACCATACTAGAATATTAATTCAAAAACTAATTTACATTGCTTGAGAGGACAGTGCAGTTTAGTTAGCAAGTAAACGGATGGGTAGATCCATTGCTATGGAGATTGACAGTTAACTGCCAGGCTTTGTTTAAATTTTAAACAGTCTGGTTGTTATTCGTTGGTCAGGGTACAACACTGAGAAATGAACCAGCAAATGAACCATCCTGTTTTGTTGAGTTGAAACAGGTGAAGTGTGTGCCCATGCTCCCTTTTCTGTCTTATTGCCATCTAATTGCGATTGGTCGAACCAGCTCAGTCAGTGTAATCTTGAGGAGGAGTTTGTTGAGTGTATCCATGATAGTTTTCTAGAACAGTTTGTAATGGAACTGACGAGGGAGCAAGCTATCCTAGATCTGGTCCTGTGTAATGAGACAGGAATAATTAATGACCTTGTAATTAGGGATCCTCTTGGAAGGAGTGATCACAGTATGATTGAATTTAGAATTCAGATGGAGAGTGTGAAGATAAAATCAAATACCAGCGTCCTATGTTTGAACAAGGGGGACTACAATAGAATGAAGGAGGACTTGGCTAAAGTAGACTGGAAGCAAAGATTTTATGGTGGGGCAGTGGACGACTTTCAAAGCAATTTTTCAAAGTGCTCACTAAGTGGATCTGAGTCCACGAAAAGATCAGCCATGATCTTATTGAATGGCGGAGCAGGCTCGAAGCGCCAAATGGCCTACTCCTGCTCCTAGTTTTTATGTTCTTATGTTCCTCCATTTCCTTTGCGACCAAAAGTCTATTCGTCTCTGTCTTTAGGGGAGAGCATTCTGACGAATCCCAACCGTCTGAGTGAGCAATTTCTCCTTCTCTCAATCCAAATCTAATTAAGGTGGACTCATTCAACTCACCCTCTCTCCTAAAAGAGGCACATCACCAATGTTCCTTGCCTACAGTTGTAGAATAATAGTAGCATAAAAAGAGGCCACTTGACCCCAACGCATGTGTGCTCAGGAGAAGGTATGGGGGGGCCTCTTCAGGTCTGTCTGATCTCTCTGCCCCACCTTGAGACTTCGCATAGGCAGCACATTCTCCCAGCAGCTCCCACCTTATTCTGTCATCTCCCATGTTCCACGTGCCTCTTTTCTGTCTTTCAGACCTTGTGGCTTTGGTTAAGTTGGAACCCCAGCAAACAGGCCCGGGCTTCTTCACACAAGACTACTGTCCATGTTTTCAGAGAGAAATGAGATGAAGCAGATCTGAGTGGATACTGTGCTGCTAGGTTTGGGTGTTAAATCTGAGCTGGACTTGGGGGAGTTTGAGGTGGGGTGTGAGGGAGAGAATCCATTGTTGCCTTGCTTGTGAGCCGTGCTCGGAGTTCCTCTCCAGGGGCATAATGGCAGGAAATCAGGATGCTCTGTTGCCATGGTGAATGCAATAAAACTCTCCCACTTCTATAAGCAGAACTTACTGAAAGTCAAGTGCTTTGGCCAGTAATCTTTCTCCTGTCTAGACTGAAAGTAAAGCTCAAGCAGTTTATTGTCCGGCAAACACTCAGATGAGATTATTTTCATTGTGATCTTTCTCGCCCGCCCATTTTTTTTATATAATAGACGTATATCCACAGCAATGCCATTTATAACAATTAAGGCTGACTTCTTGTTACCAAGTGCGAGCTGAAAGGCAATTTCACTTCCCCGACACTCAGCCAGTGGGTGTGGAGTGTCGACAGGGCATTGCATTCAATTGATATGTGATGACTGAAGGATTCAATTTGTGATGTAATCGGTACAAGATTGCTGGAATCCAATCTTCAGTGAATTACAGGGAGTTAACTCTCGCACTGGAGAGAGGGTCCTGAAGATATTCAGAACTGCGCAACCAAAGCTCGAGTGGTTTACAGCTGCCTTCACGCTCCCAGATTAGATTATTGGCTTGAAATCCCTCTGGGGCTGACTCTATTCTTCCGCCCCGCTCTGTAATTCAAGTTTGGAAGTCAGTTTTCATGCCTTAAATATCTTTGTCACTACTGGTGGTGACTGTCATACAGATTTTATACCATTGATGTTCACTGACATATGCACTGACCAGATGTACAGCTCTGTCCCATTTCGTTTCCTGCCAGGCTGTGTTCCCATGGTAATCAGGGCACCCAGGTGCTCTGGACAGCATAAAAGTAGGATCTCGTGAAATTACTGCTGGGTCTGTGGAGACGAATGGGATACAATAAACAGTTTTGTGGGCTCTGCAATTCCTGAAAGCATTTAGTGAACCACATACTTTTGTACAAAGTACATTTTCCCTGTTTGGAGACTAGTTGGTGAAAGGATTTGCAGGCTCATTGTCGACCTGTTGAGCAACATTGTGAGCACTCTGCTCATGATGCTGTAGGATTCGAACCCAGCTCAGAGGTAGGGATGCTACACCCTGCAGCAGAAGACCTCTGTCCCCATTGCTTCTTGACCCTCTTTTATATTTTTGTTAAAGTGATTATGTTCTGGGTCATCACCCCTACTGGACTCTTAACCTCTGTTGAGCCTCTGCTATCTCAGCCCTCTTCCAGTTCTGCCCTCTTCCACCACCTCTGTTTCTGTCATGGTGGCTTTGCCTTTGCTGCTGAATCCCTCTACTGATCCTCCCCCCTGTCTTTACGACAACTCTTAAAACCTAGCTTTCGAACTCTGGTTTTTTAAAAGCCACTTTATAAAGGGAGGGACTTGTTGTGTTAAGGACCATTACATGTGAATTGGGTTTCAGTGGGTGCCATTTTGTGTTCAAACATCTTGCAAATGTTGTTATATTTTCTCTTGTTATGATGTTAGAAACCTTTATTCCAGCAATAAATCCCCAGTTTGGCAGTGAAACTGTGGCAGGATTTAAAAAAAATACGACTACAGATGGTGGAGATCAGAAATAAGTAAAAACAAAAGGCTGGAAAAACTCAGCAAATCTGGCAGCAACTATGGGGGAGGGAGAGAAATAGTTAAGGTTTGATTCTTCAGAACTCTGTTTCTCTACCTCTCCATAGATAGTGAGTGTCTCCATTGTCTTTTTCTAAACAATACATTTGAAGCAATTTCATTTGTTACTCATCTGTTTTCTTTGATACTTTGCTGAGTGCTTAGTGTTCCGTTTTATTTTTTCCTCTATTGTTTCAATCTTTTGTGCTTCCAATTAATATTCTTAATCTGCTTCCGCTCTGCTTTCTTCATTATTTGTAAAAACATAAAAATTTGGCCAAACATTTGGTTGGATATTCTCCCAGAGATTTTGCCACAGGATTTTCTTCCAATTGCCCCACCTTCACACATCCAGCTTTGCTGCAGCAATGCATCACTTTTGGAGCACTTGGAATCTTTAATAGAAATAGGAATAGGCCATTTGGCCCAACGAGCATGCTTTTCCATTCAGCATGATCATGGCTGATCCTTTGTTTCAACAACATACTCTTGCTCTGTCCCCAAACCTCGTGACACTTTAAGTTTTTGGATTTCTATCTGTTTGCTTCTGCAATATATTAGTCACTTCACTTCCATGGACCTCCTGTGGTGGTGAATTCTGAAGGCTCACTTCTCTCTGAATGAAGAAATTTCTCTGTCTCCCCCTCAATCCTAAATGGTCAGTCCCCATCCCCACCATTGCCTCAGTCAAGGGAAACACCGTCCCTGCACCCAGTCTGTCCAGTTCCTGTCAGAAGTACATTTGTTTCAATGTGATCCTCTTCCATGTTTCTCAACTCCAGTGGATACAGGTCTTGCCAACCCAGTCTCTCCTCCTTGTGACAAACCTGTCACCCCAGGAATCAGACTGATGAGCCCTCACTCTCTCCCTCTGTGGCAAGTCCATCTTTTATTCAGTAAGGAGAAGAAAATTGAGCACAGTGCTTCAGCTCTGGTCTCATCCTAGGCTCTATACAGCTGCAGTAAGTCGTCTTTCTCCTTTTTTGACCCCTCTTGCAGTGAAGACCAACATGCCAATCACCTTTCTAGCTGTGCGTTGCACTTGTGTATTTGCTTTCAGTGACTGGTGTACAAGGGCTCATAGTCCCTTTGTACGTCATCATTTCCCAATCTATCACCATTTAAATAATACGGTGCCATTTTGATTTTTCCTAGTGAAGTGATCAACGTCACATTTATTCACACTGTACTGCATCTACCATGTACTGGCCCACTTACTCAACTTATCTAAATTGCCCTGAGGTGTTTCTATGTTCTCACTATTCACACTTCCAACCTGTTCTTGAATCATCAGCAAACTTTGAAATATTACACTTGAGCCTCTTGTGAATAGCTGCTACACAAACAGCTCCGTGTGCAAGAGGCCATTCAGCTGCTTGAGTTCATACCAGCTCCTACTGCCATTCTCTAGCTCCACCCCTACAGCCTTTATGTCTCTCATAGCCTGTTTTCCCTTGTCCCCAATATTTTTATTGTGTAAGTAAATGAAAAATAACATTTATTGCCTGCCACTTGCACGCTATGTCAATTTCCAACACAAGTAGCTAACCATCACCGCGTGACATTCAATAGCATTACCATCACTGAGTCCCTCACTATCAACATTCTGGGGGTTACCATTGACCAAAAACTGAATGGACTAGCCATATAAGTGTCGTCATTACAAGAACAGATCAGAGGCTTGGGATTGTGAAGTGACCAATTCAGTTTCCTAATTGCTAGAGCCTGTCCTACCATCTACAAGGGACATGTCAGGAAATTAATGGGATACTTTCCATATTTCTGAATGGTTGCTGTTTCAACAAGTCTCAAGAAGTTCGACACCATCCAGGACAAAGTGATCCAGTTTGATTGGCACCAGTGTGCCACCTTCACCTTCCACTCCTTGCACCACCAGCTGTCAGTAGCAGTGACTCTATTTTCAAGATAAACTGCAGCTACTCACCAAGGCTCCTTCAACCACACCTTCCAAACTTTTAACTTCCACCACCTAGAAGGGTAAGAGCAGGAGATACATGCAAACACCACCACCTTCAAGTTCCCTTCCAGATCACTTACCTTCTTCTGTTGGAAATATACTGCTATTTCTTCATTGTTCTGGAATTCCCTTTTCCTAATAACACAGCAAAAATACTCCACAAAAATTAAAATAAAACTTTAAATCTTCTGTGATAATTTCCCCCTAGTTTTCTGGCAGGAGTGTCTTTTGGAAAATAACCTTCTTTTCCTGTAATCTCCAGGCCTGTCTTTGCCTGTTTGCAGACTGAGTGCAATGTGCATTTACATAATTATACTAGGCAAAATGAATGCTTGTTGCAAGAGCTTTTTTTTTACCCTGGGAGTATTCTGTTCCTGATCTTCTCGTGGTATTCCTCAAGTGATTATTGGGTGTAAGGGAGCAATGTGAAAATGGATAGGATAAGGTCAGGCACACCTCCGAAGCGATGCTTGGAAGAGTTCATGTGTGTGAGTGTAAAGTATTTGCAAGTCAGTTTTTGGGAAATAAGGAATATTTCCCTTATTGGCTCCAGGTAAATAAATCAATCACAGTATGTGCAGCAGGGATGAGTTGCCTTTCTTGTCCATATGGTTAGGTTGTGGGTTTTGATAGCAAACATTAATAAATAAATAGAAGTTTAAACAAATCTAATTTCTGTTTTTGTTTTAACAATGTTCTATGCAAAAGTATTTGTTTTCATCAAAATATTCAATTTAAGCAATATATATTTGTGTGTTGCTGAAGAAAGGGATGTACTGTCAGAGCCTTTTGTTTTGCACTCATCAGGACAGAATCACAGGAACACAGATCTCAAAGGGTACAATTTGTACGTTGCTTGAGAAGAGGGTACTTGTTAGGTTGGTAACTAGACTCAGATTGGAGACAGTGTTTCTTCCAAACTCTTTCATTTACATTACAGTAGCTTTCTCGAATTCATCTTGCTGTTTGAGACTGATGATTCCATCGCTCCTCTTGGACTCTTGCATGTGACTGATGTCACTGTTATGTAATGAAATACATCAGTATCTCATTACCGTAAGCATTAACCCATTGCTTTACCTTTGACTTCTTGTGTTGGTTGAGTTGTGTGGTGTACTGCAGGTGTCACTATGGATAAGGTCGCTGTTTTGCATTGCTTACTGCTGCTTCTGTTTGTGTGGAAACTGGCCTGGGTGTTGTGCAGAGTGATTTTTTAAAACCATCAACATTCTCTTCTGAGGCAATGGCATCTAAGTATTTCTTTCTTTCTTTCTGGATTTCTTTCTTATTACACTGGTCATAATTTTTATTTCACTCAGATTGCAAAGCAGATGCAGCCAGGGAAGCTGCTGGTTATTATTTTGGGCCACTTCTATTTTTCTTACCTCCGATATTTTGGCTTTGGTATTTCAGTTCCCTCTCATTGGTGAAATGTTAGCTTATTACAGCATCTCGAGAGCATTATTGCTAGCTGCTGACGTCTAGCTGTGATTTGGTGATGTGTCCAGGATAGCAAAAAGAAAAGCTTGCTTTAAACTTTTCCATGGTCACTGCATGTATCCTCTGTCTCCACAGGATAGTTCTCACACTTCTGAAATGTGCGAAGCAACACAGCTGACCTAGTTTCTGATATTAATGTAAAATTTATTGAACAATAGATGGGCAGGTGAATAATTGTAATTGATTTTGAACATGTATTTTGAGTAGATTTGCAAAAGTCTTCGCAAGCAGCAAGTCCTGTTGCAGTCTGAGAATGGCCATTGCCAGACATTCTTATTTTGTGTTTTAATTATGTTGTAAATGTGATCTACAATAATAACTCCTCAGCGGACAATACAGGAGGGCACAGGAAACAATGTCAAGAAATACCCTGAGCAGTTTGATTTGTTTGTCTTCTGATCTATGGCTTAGTTTTATTTTCAATTTGTTAATAGATAATGCAACGATGCATTTGTCATGTATGGGTCAAATCACTCTTCACATAGAGCTAATGTGTTTGCTGTTACTTGGACATTTGATCCTTTTATGGCTGTGGCTTTGCTTTTCTCTATCTTTCGGCAGACTCCTCCAAGCCGACAAGCCTTCAGGAATTCTGAATTTAATCATCTCACTCATTCTGGATGTCTTTCTCACCTTCATTGCTGCTCTGGAATTGCCTGCCAACTCTTCTACCTCTCTTTAGGTTACTTCCTAATACCTACCTTTTGATTACTGTTGGCAATTGTGATTTAATGTATTCCTGAATCCCCAGAGTGGCACGGTGGCTCAGTGGTTAGCACTGCTGCCTCACGGTCTTAGAGATCTGACTTTGATTCCAGCTTTGGCGGACTGTGTGGAGTTTGCACGTTCTCCCCATGTCTGTGTGGGTTTCCTCCGGTTTCCTTCCATAATCACACAAAGATGAACAGGTTAAGGTGGTTTAGCCATGAGAAATTCAGGCTTGCAGGGATAGAGTGGAGGGTGGATCTGGGTGGGATGCTTTTCGGTGGAGAGTGTGGACTTGATGGGCCGAATTGTCTGCTTCCACACTGTAGTGATTCTGTCATTCTGTAAAGGTTTCCTCACCTGACTTGCTCCTACTCTGTGGCCACGCATCCATCTTTGTGACCCACTGCCTGTGACCCACCCCATTGAAAAGCAGGGACTCATCACTCAAAACGATGATGTGTGCCTGTGAGCCAAACAGATGTTCTTTGATAACAAGGTGTGGAGCTGGATGAACACAACAGGCCAACAGCATCTTGGGAGCAGGGAAGCTGACATTTTGGGCCTAGACCCTTAATCAGAAATGACCCTGATGTGTTCATCCAGCTCTACACCTTGTTATCATGGATTGTCAGCATCTGCAGTTCCTAATATCTCAGATGTTCTTTGATCCCCACTTTCAACATTTTAAAATTTGGTAAAGAGAAATGTTCATGTAAACGGATTCAAAGGATCTTTTCTACTATCCCTGTGACGACTTTCTACTTTTTCAACATCCGTGCCCTGGTGCAATGGGGGTAGCCAGTTAGATGTTAAGGTAACCTGTTATTGCTTTACTATGCAATGAGCAGCCATTATTACTCAACACTAAGCATCTTCTGCTGAATCTTCATGCGGCCACCCATCTCCATGTAGTATTACAAAGTCCCTAGACTGATACTAACGAGAAATTGGTGACAGCAAATCTATCTGAAGGAGGTCCTTTCACACTGAGGCACCAAGTGTAGATATCCACTACAACATCGTGATTCCTTCCTTCCTCTCATCATCACCCACTGAGATACCCCACTGAGATGTCCACCACACTCTGACTCTCTCTTTCCTTTTTTTAAGTTGCTGCTTAAAACCTTGGCTTTTTGTCCAATCTTTTGGTCACCTGGCCTCCCCTTGACTCACTGTTGGCTAATTTTCCATACTTGGGGCTGTGTTTTTTTAAACTGCATCAAAGGGGTCTTGCAAATGCAAGTTGTTGCCTCAGACTTGTCTGTGGGCCATGGCTGTGAATGAATTTGAGACTTAAACACTCTCTGTGTAGGGGCAGGCATGAGAAATCATGTTTAAAAACAGCTTTAATAATTCTACACCGTTCTGCTGCTAGCCATCCAGCCTTTTTGAAAATCATTCCCTGCTTTTTTTGCTTGCTCTGTTTGACCCAATGCTTATTTACTGTTGCCATTCACTCATTTTGTGTCCCGAGACCTTCTGAACTTTGAGCCTGTGACCCCTACAGCCCTTTATCTGACCGTCAGTCTCCGCGGGAAGCCTAGTGATTGTTGCCCCAAGCTGATGGCATGTTTGTCCATGACATCGTTGTTATTTAAATAGTGTAACTGATGTAATTGTCGGGAGAAAGGGACTTCACAGAGCAACTGCGAACCCGTGATTACATCATTTAACTGATGATAATTAGCAGAAAATGATGCCATGGCAACCAAAGTGGCCTAAATTAGTGGCTGTTATACACTTGCACCAGAGTAATAAAGACAGATTAAAAAGGTGCACACTGTAATCAACAGTAGACAAGGGGACATAATATGACTAAATGTGGATAACTGATTTTTCTTTGACCATTCCTCTATTCTGTTCCTTTCTCCCCGTAAATGGAGAAATGGTAGGAAATATAAGAGCGCAGCCCTTACTTCTGTGTTGCTGTGTCTGGTTATAGCGCACACCCACTCCATATGGAGACACTGTTGAAATAATCAGTTCCCTCCCTCCCTCCCTCTGTCTCATGTGCCAATTAAATCCCAATCACTCCTTCACACGTACAGGTGAAATCACACTTCCCCATGTTAACTAGGAAAATTGCAGCATGTCAGCAGATGTTACCAGTGAAGTCAGGCACATAAAAACCACTCACATGAGTAAAAATGGGCATTAGGATTATCATAAGAATCAAAAAGCACAGAAGGAGGCCATTTGATCTATAATGTCTGTATGTGCTCTGACGTTCCACAATCAATTCCACTTTTCCGAATCTGTCCCAGTAGCCTTGCAAAGTTGCTTTCCTTTCTCACCTCCATTTCCGACGACTAGAATCATACAGTACTGAAAAGGCCCTTCAGTCTCTTCAAGTCCCTAACAACAGAAATATACTGCTCCCTGCAATAGGCCCAGAGCCTTGAATGTTATGATAAAATGATATGACATGGATTTTCCAACAGGAAAATATGCTGTCCACGCTCTCTGTCTCCTCCCCCCACCAACTTTGATTATTGAGGCTGACGTTGAGAGACTGTGGTATAGCAGTAATGGGGCCCAGAATGATGCTCTGGGAGGGTGGCTGGAGCTTTATAGCAGCTGGTAAAATTCACATTCAGAAAACCATAAGAAATTCAAACAGGATTAGCCTGTTCAGCCCCTCAAGCCTGCTGTAACATTCAGTAGAATCATGGCCAATCCAACCTTCCTAGTGTTCACTTTTCTGTGTTTTCCTAACCCTAGATTCCTCAACTGATCGAGAATTGATCTCAGCCTTAAATATTCACAAGGACTCTGCCCTCACAACTCTTTGTGGCAAGGAGTTCCGAACACACTCAAACTTCTGAGAAAAGAAATTCCTCCTGATCTAAGTCTTAAATTGGCACCCCTTTATTCTGGCACTGTGCCACCTGATCCTAGGTTCTCTCATGAAGGGAAACATCCTCTCAGCATAAGCCCTGTCAAGCACCTTAAGAATGCTACATGTTTCAGTGAGATAACCTCCCATTCTTCTAAACTCCAGTGAGTAGAATCCCAATCTGTTTAGTCTTCGCTCATAAGACATTCCCTCTGTACCAGCGATCATCCTCACGAGTCTGCTCTGAACTGCCTCCAATAAAATGATATCTTTCCTTAAATTAGGGGAGCAAAACTGTGCACAGTACTCCAGATTTGTACTCCTCATCACCTTGGACAGTAGTAGTAAGCATTCCCTACTGTCATGCTCCAACCTCCTTGAAATAAGGGCCAACATTCCTTTAACCTTCCTGATTACCTGCTGCACCCTATGTGCTAGCTTTTGGGTGCTTTATGCACCAGTACCCAGGTCGCTTTGTGTTGCAGCCTTCTGCTGATTTTCTCCATTTAAATAATAATCTATTCTTTTGTTCTCCCTTCCAAAATAAACAACTTCGCATTTTCCCACATTGTACTCCATTTGCCAATTTTTTGCTCACTTACTTAACATATCGATATCTCTCTGCAAACTATTTGTAACCCTCTTGCAACCTGCCTTTCCATCTATTTTAGTATCATCTGCAAATTTGGCTACAGTTCATTCAGTTCCTTCCTCCAAGCCATTATTATACATATTGTAAACAGTCGTGGTCCCAGCACTGATCCCTGTGGAACCCCACTGTTTACAGGTCACCAACCTGAAAAAGAAATCACTCGCTGTTTCCTGTCCATAAGCCAATTTTCTATTCATCTTTATCCATTCAATTAATATAAACGTCTAGAATTCAAAAACTGGTCTCAGGAATAGCAGTTGTGAGACCATCAGTAGTAATGTGGTTAGGTGGGGAGATGATGGCCTAGTGGTATTATTGCTGGACTGTTCATCCACAGAACCAGATAATGTTCTGGGGACCTGGGTTTGAATCCCACCACAGCAGGTGGTAGAACTTGAATTCAATATGAATATCTGGAATGAAGAATCTAATGATGATGATGATGAATCCATTGTCAGGGGAAAAACCCACCCGGTTCTGACAATCTCTTCTGACATTCCCCACCTGGGCAATAAATGCTGCCTAACCAGCGACACCCTCATCCTGTTAATGAATAAAGGGGGGGTAAAAAAAGATGTTAACTGGACAATAAATGCATGACCTGGCCAGGCCAACAACATCCACATTTCATGAGGAAGTAAAATAAAATTGTTGATTGTCACTGGTTTACTGATGTCCCTTGGGAATGGAAAACTGCAGTCCTTCCCCAGGTCCTCTTAGCTTGAGGAATGGCCAACTAAGCCAATCCAGTGACCCTGGTAATATTCTGAGGATTGGGTTCATATCCTGCCTGGCCAGATGGTAGAATTTGAATCTGGAATTGGGAATCTAATGATGACCATGAAACCGCTGTTGATTGTCAGGAAGTACCCATCTGGTTCACTAATGCCCTTCAGGGAAGGAAACTGCTGTCCTTATTAAGTCTCCTTGTGACTCCAGACTGAAGCAGTGTGGGTAATATTTAATGTAATTAGGCATGGGTAATAAATGCTGGCCTGGCTGGTGAGACCTGCATCCTGTGAATTAAAAGAAAACTGAAATCTGTGCAATTTGGAAAGGCAAGTCTAGGATTCAAGGAGGCCCCTTCTCCCTTACCTGTTACAGCCCACTTCTCTTCATGACAAAGCCACGTTCTGTTAGCGAAGGACAAGAGGAGCATGTATTCCTGGGAATAACTTGGAGCCATGAATCACAATGTATGTTAATGCACTGTTAAACCTCAAGTACAACTTGGAGTTTAGTTCTGGGTGACATTCAGATAATGTCAAGCACAGCTACTTGTGCAGCCCTTGAGCTGAAGTGTGAGTCTACTGTGGTTGAAGGGTTTGCTGAGCTTTTGGTTTCAGCCTGCACCCCAGCCCCCCCCCGCCCCCAAGCATATCTTGGGTTTGCGCTTTTACGAATGCGGAGCCACAGTTTGCTCAGACCTGAGTTTTCAAAGAGCAAAGAAATTAACTACCTGCCCAGTCCATTTGTTTTCTCCAGGATGTTTTGCTGCTTACAACAAGTAATCAGAATAAATAAATGTATTTTCTCCACATTCCTCCGGACTGGTGATTTGTAACACCAGGAAGTAGGCACAATAGAACCACATTGCCTAAGAGTGCACAATAAATGCCACCCTTGCCCACAGTCCCAAGCAACAGTTATAGATGCATAGAGTCATACAGCATGGAGACAGACCCTTCGGTCCAACCAATCCATGCTGAACATAATCCCAAACTAAATTAGTCCCACCTGCCAGTGCTGGGCCTGTATCCCTCCAAACCTTTCTTATTCACGTACTTATCCAATTGTCTTTTAAACCTTGTAATTGTGCCCACATCCACCACTCCCTTGGGAAGTTCATACCACACATAAGCCACCAACTGTGTAAAAAAGATTTGCCCCACATGCCTTTTTAAGTCTCTCTCCTCTCACCTTAAATATGTGTCCCCTTGTCTTGATAGCACCAATCCTAGGGGAGGGCCAACTACCATTAACCTCATGAGTTTGTAAACTTCTGCAAGTTTGCCTCTCGACCTCCTCCTCTCCAGTGAAAAGAAGCCCCAGCCTATCCAGAGACAGTAGGAACTGCAGATGCTGGAGAATCTGAGATAACAAGGTGCAGAGCTGGATGAACACAGCAGGCCCAGCAGCATCAGAGGAGCAGGAAGGCTGATGTTTCGGGCTGCTGGGCCTGCTGTGTTCATCTAGCTCTGCACCTTGTTATCCCAGCCTATCTAGCCTTACTTTATTACTCAACCCTTCCATAACTGGCATTATCCTGTTAAATCTCTTCTGAACCCTTTCCAGCTTATAAATATCCTTCCTATAGTTTTCGGGCTTGCTCTAGGCCCCTGCTGAGCCTGTGTTTGAGCTAACTTGTGAAAGATGTGTAGGAGAGGTGCGGCCTACCATGATCCTTTTGCCTTTTTTAAACTAATTTGTCTGCTTCACAAAAACTGAGATTGGAAAATTGTTGCAAAGGACCACCGAGTGGCAAAATTCATCTTTCATTTCTTTTGTTCATGGCATTTAGCTTCAGATCCTCACATTTTCAGCTTTTGCTACCTGTTACAGTGGCACCTTGGCAACAAGTGTCCATACACTCGCATGCACTTTGTCTGAATGACCAGCGATGTTACTTTGATAACTTTCATGTGTGATTGATAGTTCGGCACCCACTATTGGTGGATCCGCAGCTCGGAAAAATGTTATTGATGATTTTTTTGCTTTATTGTTCTTTAGTTGTTAAGCATTTGTCCGTGTCTGGCCTAGACATTCTTTTCAGATACGGAGCCGCTAACCTTGATTGTTATCAGGACTGATGACCCTGTCAATGGGCGAATTGCTAAGTGCGGAATGGTGAAAGGTCAGTTGACCGTGAAAACTTATTTCTCCTCCTCCCATGGTTTTGTGGACAATTTATGCTGTAAATGAAGTAAAGTGCTGGAAGCGTATAGAAGGTCAACCAATATTTTGAGTGGAGTGGTCAGTACAGAGTTGTACTTGAATGGTCTTTTATTTTAATTGTTGACTGACTTTGTATTTTCAGAATCTTCTATGTGTTTTTTTTTGTTTCCAGCTGTGGCTGTGCTGCTGCTGTCCCCACGCTCAGACCCCTTTACACTGATGAATTTTGCAGTTTAGTTCCGTTCCCGAAGGAGGCAATTACGATAGATTACTGAATCTCAGAATGGAAATGCTACAAAATTTCTCCCTGACTTCTGTCTCCAAGTGATATTTGATTGAAAACTGCAAGGAATCCGTAAAACATTTCAACTTTTTCATTAAAACCCTGGCCAATTATATTCTGTAGACCACCCAGATTCTGTAGATGATATTCATTGTCCTAGCTACGTATAGTTTGTGTAACAATCCATTCCTTACTCACCCACATTTTCACTAATGTAATTTTGCTGATGTTAGAGCTGTTTTGAATATCACCTCCTTTCATCCCTCCACTCTTCGGCTTTCTGCAGTGCACAAATTCTCCTCCTCCTCCAAGGGAACCAGTCCAGAGCGATCAAACGACCTACCTCATTCCTATGTTCCACCTAACTCCTTAACTGTCTTGTTAATTATTTCACGGGATGTTGTTGGCTAAGCCTGCATTCATTGCCCTGGAGAGAATTATGATAGCTGTCACCTTGAACTTCTGCAGTCCGTGTACAAGGTCAGAACTCTCACAACGCCAGGTTATAGTCCAACAGGTTTGTTTGAAATCACAGGCTTTCAGAGCACTGCTCCTTCATCAGGGATGAGGTCATCACCAGCTAGGATGACGGCCCAGCGCTCCAAAAGCTTGTGATTTGAAATAAACCTGTTGAACTATAAGCTGCCTTCATGTGACTTTTGACCTTGTCCACCCCAGTTCAACACCGGTAGTCTGTGTAGTATGGGTACACCCAGGGCTGTCGGGAAGGCAGGTAAGGTCACGAGATGTAGGGGCAGAAGTAGGCCATTCATCCCATCAAGTTTGCCCCTCCAATGAGGTCATTACTGATCTGATAATCCTCAACTCCACTTTCCTGCCTTTCCTCATAACCCTTGATTCCCTTACTGATTTTAAAACCTGTCTGTCTCAGCTTTGAATATTATTTAACAGCTCAGCCTGTACAGCGTTCTGCAGTAAAAAAAATTCCACAGATTCACTACTCCCTGAGAGAAGATATTCCTGCTCATCTCTGGTTTACTCTGAGATGATGTCCTGTGGTTTTAGAGTCTCCCACAAGGAGAAACAACCTTTCCTACATTTACCATGTCAGGCGGTGTAAAAATTTTGTATATTTCAATAATGTTGCTTCCCATTCTTTTATATTCCAATGGGCCCTGGCTGGATCTAATTAACCTTTCCTAAGAAAACAGTCCCACCATACCCACCAACTGGTGGTGACTTCCTGGATCGAGCAGTAATTGCAGGAACTCAGTAATTTATTTCCAAGTCAGGATGGTGTGTTGTTGGGAGAGGATCATGCAGCTGGTGTGACATGTTTGTGCACCTGCTGACCTTGTCGTTCTCTGTGACAGAGGGTGCACATTCGGAAGATGCTGTTGAAGGAGTGTTAGTGAGTTACTGCAGTGCAGTTTGTAGCTGGTAAATACTGCTACCATTGTGCGTCAGTGCTGGATGTGGTGCCAATCAAGTGGGTTACTTTGTCCTGGATGGTGTCAAATCTATTAAGTGTTTGAGCCCCATTCAGCTAACAAGTGGACAGTATTCAGCACACTTGTGCCATGTAAATGGTGGACAGCTTTGAGGAGATTGGTGGTGAGCTATTCACCACAGAACTTCTAGCCTCTTACAGCCACACTATTTATTTTATATTTGTTCATGAATTGAGTTCATCACTAGCTAGGGCAGCATTTATTACCCATCCCTAATTGTCCATGGGCAGGTAAAAGTCGACCCCAGGTAGGCCAAACCAGGAAAAGATGGCAGATTTCATTCTCTAAAGGACATCAGTGACCCAAATGAATTTTACAACGATCAACAGTGGATACACAGTTACCTTTGGCAAGCTTTTTATTCCAGATTTTTAGTGAATTCGAGTTTGACCATTTGCTGAGGCGGGATTTGAATCCATGCTCCCAGAACATGATCCTGGGGCTCTGAATTTACTAGGTCAGTGACATTAACACTCTGCCACCGTCTGCCCTGAGGGGAGGCTGGGCCGGTTCAATCTCTAGTCAGTAGCTGGCGATAATGGGGCTCCTGCAGGGTGGAAGTTAAGGAGGTAGATGATTTGTCTTGATGTTTTCATTTCCCTTACTTTGCTTTCCTCTTTGGCACATCTCACAATTCTGGTTTCTCCAGATTTTCAGTTGATGCCCAATTCATGACGGTCAGTACTTGCAGTGAGTTGGTGATTCCTAATGCCCACAGTACACTAGGATGATGTGCACTGGGAATACGTTGGTGTTGTTCATTGCCTGTGAGATTTATAGGTATATTTTTGTGACATCCTCAACCTCAGAAGACAATGAAAAGCAAACTTTAAAGACTGCTTGCAACTCAGTGCACTGCAGCAAGCTCCTTAGAGAGCATATGCCAAAGCCCTCAAAGCTCAAGGCAACATTTGCATGGATACACCACTCAAAGTGCCCCTCCCAGGTACAATCCATTCTGACTTGTTCTTAACATTGGAAGAAAGGCCAAAATCAGGGTCACTGGACTTGAAACATCCACTCTGCTTTCTTTACCAGACCTGCTGAGTTTGCCCAGCAATTTCTGCTTTTTGTTCCGATTTGCAGCATCTGCAGCTCTTAGTTTTTTTGCCTTTCGATGTTGTGTTAAAATTCTGAGGCTTCCTGCCTGAAATCATCACTTTATATGGCCTAGAGATAACATGGTGTGAAGCTGGATGGACACAGCAGAACAGGCAATATCAGAAGAGCAGGAAGGTTTGATATTTCGGGGCCCAGTACTGTTATCGCTGGACTGTTAATTGACAGACCCAGGTAATGTTCTGGGGACCTTGGCTCGAATCCTGCCACGGCAGATGATGGAATTTGAATTCAATAAATATCTGGAATTAAGAGTCTAATGATGACTCCATTGTCAATTGTTGGAAAAACCCCTCTGGTTCACTGATGTCCTTTAGGAAAGGAAACTGCCATCCTTCCCTGGTCTGGCCTACATGTGACTCCAGACCTACAGCAATGTGGCTGGCTCTTAACTGCCCTTGGGCATTTACCAATTAATGCTGGCTAGCCAGCGACACCCTCATCCCACAAATGACTAAAAATGAATGCAATGTGGAGCTCCTCATTATCTTGTTGTAGCACTTTGGCTTGGGCAGTAAATCCAAGTGTTAACCCCTTCTCTAGAATGAATTTTTTAAAAGGTGCATAACAGATTGGCAGAAACAAATTGATTCACAGACAACCACTTGCTGAAGCAGCGAGTCATTGACATTTGTCCAGATGATACAGCTCATGTGCACATCAAAAGCAGGAAGTGTGTCCGATCTCCATTCAGTCCCTCAATTTATGGCACAGAATCAGGCCATTCAGTCCCATCAGTCCATGCTAGTTTGTGTGTTCCTGCTGAGCTACCACCCATTGTTCTGTGTGTAACTATCATCATAATCCTTAACTCATCTCTCTCTCTCCCTCCCCATCCCCTCCTTCCCCTTGCTGTCTTCCCCTGTTTCGCACCCCCCCCCCACCCATTCTCTCTCACTTATTTAGCCTCTCCATAGAAACATCTGCCCTCTCTGTGTTATGTCATGGAGCAATAATTCCCACGTTGTTGCTTTTCTCTGGCTTGAGATGTTTCTTTTGAATCCCCGAGTTGGTTTCTTGGTGATATTTTTATGGTCTTTAATTTTGCCTTTCGTGCAAATCATTCCCTTTCTGTCGATATGTGATTCTGATGGCCTGTCTTTTCAGGCGTAAGGTATTCAGTCTGTTCATCTTTTTGCATTCTTTGCAGATCTTTCTTAAAAAAAACATGATGGGCGACTGTTTCTCAGAAGTGGAGTAGTCACCCAATCCATAGACACCAGCCCGTTCTCAGAATTATGTACATGTTGTTCCCATCCACAAAGCTGTTCATTTGCTTCTGTGTTTTGTGGTGACTCAGTCAAAGCCTTAACTAAACAGTGTCAACAGCATCTGATTCTTGAAATATAGGGTTTCGCTTTGAGAAGCCAGAATCAGTGACAGCAGGTATACGTGGACACATACACATCCAGACGCGCAGCCAGGCTCCCTGGGATTTTCTGACCAACATCGGTTCCTGGTCCAGCAAAGCTTCTCTTAAAGCCCTCATCCTCGTTTTGCACCTCCCTCAGCTACGTAGCCCTCTGACATCTCTGCAGTCCTCCAAATCTCATCTCTTGTCAATCCCCGACTTGCAGGATTCTGCCAGGATTGGGGACTGTATCTTCAGCTGGGTTCAACCCTAAACTGTGAGATTCCTTCCCCGAACCTTCCCGACCGCTGCTCTCTCTCTCTCTCTCTCTCTCTCTCTCTCTCGTACAATAACCCTCCCCGCCTCCCGTATCCCCCTCTTTCTCTCCCCCTTCTCCCTCGATCACCCTTGCACCCTCCCCTCCCTCCACCTTAAATCTGCCACCCGCCTGCTTTCCCTCCCTCTACCTCCCTCACGCCTGCCCTCCACCCTGTTCCTGCCCGCCCTCCCTCCCTCCGTCCAGAATGCTCCAGCCCTCCCTCCCTCCCTCCAGCCCGCCCAATCCAACCCGCCCTCCCTCCACCTTGCACCCTCCCTCCCTCCCTCATGCTCCCGCCCTCCCTCCCTCCCTCCCTCCCGCATGCTCCCGCCCTCCCTCCCTCCCTCCCGCATGCTCCCGCCCTCCCTCCCTCCCTCCCGCCCTCCCTCCCTCCCTCCCGCATTCTCCCGCCCTCCCTCCCTCCCTCCCTCCCTCATGCTCCCGCCCTCCCTCCCTCATGCTCCCGCCCTCCCTCCCTCTCTCCCTCATGCTCCCGCCCTCCCTCCCTCTCTCCCTCATGCTCCCGCCCTCCCTCCCTCATGCTCCCGCCCTCCCTCCCTCCGCCGCGCTCCCGCCCTCCCTCCCTCCCTCCCTCCGCCGCGCTCCCGCCCTCCCTCCCTCCCTCCCTCCGCCGCGCTCCCGCCCTCCGCCGCGATCCCGCCCTCCCTCCCTCCCTCCCTCCCTCCGCCGCGCTCCCGCCCTCCCTCCCTCCCTCCCTCCCTCCGCCGCGCTCCCGCCCTCCCTCCCTCCCTCCCTCCCTCCGCCGCGCTCCCGCCCTCCCTCCCTCCCTCCCTCCGCCGCGCTCCCGCCCTCCCTCCCTCCCTCCCTCCGCCGCGCTCCCGCCCTCCCTCCCTCCCTCCCTCCGCCGCGCTCCCGCCCTCCCTCCCTCCCTCCCTCCGCCGCGCTCCCGCCCTCCCTCCCTCCCTCCCTCCGCCGCGCTCCCGCCCTCCCTCCCTCCCTCCCTCCGCCGCGCTCCCGCCCTCCCTCCCTCCCTCCCTCCGCCGCGCTCCCGCCCTCCCTCCCTCCCTCCCTCCGCCGCGCTCCCGCCCTCCCTCCCTCCCTCCCTCCGCCGCGCTCCCGCCCTCCCGCCCTCCCTCACTCACTCCCTCCGCCGCGCTCCCGCCCTCCCTCCCTCCCTCCCTCCACCGCGCTCCCGCCCTCCCGCCCTCCCTCCCTCCGCCGCGCTCCCGCCATCCCTCCCTCCCTCCCTCCGCCGCGCTCCCGCCCTCCCTCCCTCCCTCCCTCCGCCGCACTCCCACCCTCCCTCCCTCCCTCCCTCCCTCCCTCCACCGCGCTCCCGACCTCCCTCCCTCCCTCCGCCGCGCTCCCGCCCTCCCTCCCTCCCTCCCTCCCTCCGCCGTGCTCCCGCCCTCCCTCCGCCGTGCTCCCGCCCTCCCTCCCTCCCTCCGCCGTGCTCCCGCCCTCCCTCCCTCCCTCCCTCCGCCGTGCTCCCACCCTCCCTCCCTCCCTCCCTCCGCCGTGCTCCCGCCCTCCGCCGTGCTCCCGCCCTCCCTCCCTCCCTCCCTCCACCGTGCTCCCGCCCTCCCTCCCTCCCTCCCTCCGCCGTGCTCCCGCCCTCCCTCCCGCCCTCCCTCCCTCCCTCCCTCCCTCCCTCCCTCCGCCGTGCTCCCTCCCTCCCTCCCTCCCTCCCTCCCTCCCTCCGCCGTGCTCCCGCCCTCCCTCCCTCCCTCCCTCCGCCGTGCTCCCGCCCTCCCTCCCTCCCTCCCTCCGCCGTGCTCCCGCCCTCCGCCGTGCTCCCGCCCTCCCTCCCTCCCTCCCTCCGCCGTGCTCCCGCCCTCCCTCCCTCCCTCCCTCCCTCCCTCCCTCCACCGTGCTCCCGCCCTCCCGCCCTCCCTCCGCCGTGCTCCCGCCCTCCCTCCGCCGTGCTCCCGCCCTCACTCCCTCCCTCCGCCGTGCTCCCGCCCTCACTCCGCCGTGCTCCCGCCCTCCCTCCCTCCCGCCCTCCGCCGTGCTCCCGCCCTCCGCCGTGCTCCCGCCCTCCCTCCCTCCCGCCCTCCGCCGTGCTCCCGCCCTCCCTCCCTCCCTCCGCCGTGCTCCCGCCCTCCCTCCCTCCGCCGTGCTCCCGCCCTCCCTCCCTCCCTCCCTCCGCCGTGCTCCCGCCCTCCCTCCCTCCCTCCCTCCCTCCGCCGTGCTCCCGCCCGCCCTCCCTCCCTCCGCCGTGCTCCCGCCCTCCCTCCCTCCGCCGTGCTCCCGCCCTCCCTCCCTCCCTCCCTCCCTCCGCCGTGCTCCCGCCCTCCCTCCCTCCCTCCGCCGTGCTCCCGCCCTCCCTCCCTCCGCCGTGCTCCCGCCCTCCCTCCCTCCCTCCCTCCGCCGTGCTCCCGCCCTCCCTCCCTCCCTCCCTCCGCCGTGCTCCCTCCCTCCCTCCCTCCCTCCGCCGTGCTCCCTCCCTCCCTCCCTCCCTCCGCCGTGCTCCCGCCCTCCGCCGTGCTCCCGCCCTCCGCCGTGCTCCCTCCCTCCGCCGTGCTCCCGCCCTCCGCCGTGCTCCCGCCCTCCCTCCCTCCCTCCCGCCCTCCCTCCCTCCCTCCCGCCCTCCGCCGTGCTCCCGCCCTCCCTCCCTCCCTCCCACCCTCCCTCCACCGTGCTCCCGCCCTCCCTCCCTCCCTCCCTCCGCCGTGCTCCCGCCCTCCGCCGTGCTCCCGCCCTCCGCCGTGCTCCCGCCCTCCCTCCCGCCCTCCCTCCGCCGTGCTCCCGCCCTCCCTCCCTCCCTCCCTCCCTCCCTCCGCCGTGCTCCCGCCCTCCCTCCGCCGTGCTCCCGCCCTCCCTCCCTCCCTCCGCCGTGCTCCCGCCCTCCCTCCCTCCCTCCGCCGTGCTCCCGCCCTCCCTCCCTCCCTCCCTCCCTCCGCCGTGCTCCCGCCCTCCCTCCCTCCCTCCCTCCCTCCGCCGTGCTCCCGCCCTCCCTCCCTCCCTCCCTCCCTCCGCCGTGCTCCCGCCCTCCCTCCCTCCCTCCGCCGTGCTCCCGCCCTCCCTCCGCCGTGCTCCCGCCCTCCCTCCCTCCCGCCCTCCGCCGTGCTCCCGCCCTCCGCCGTGCTCCCGCCCTCCCTCCCTCCCTCCCTCCGCCGTGCTTCCGCCCTCCCTCCCTCCCTCCCTCCCTCCCTCCGCCGTGCTTCCGCCCTCCCTCCCTCCCTCCCTCCGCCGTGCTCCCGCCCTCCCTCCCTCCCTCCCTCCGCCGTGCTCCCGCCCTCCCTCCCTCCGCCGTGCTCCCGCCCTCCCTCCCTCCCTCCCTCCGCCGTGCTCCCGCCCTCCCTCCCTCCCTCCCTCCGCCGTGCTCCCGCCCTCCGCCGTGCTCCCGCCCTCCCTCCCTCCCTCCCTCCGCCGTGCTCCCGCCCTCCCTCCCCCGTGCTCCCGCCCTCCTGCCCTCCCTCCCCCGTGCTCCCGCCCTCCCGCCCTCCCTCCCCCGTGCTCCCGCCCCCCCTCCCCCGTGCCCCCGCCCTCCCTCCCCCGTGCTCCCGCCCTCCCTCCCTCCCCCGTGCTCCCGCCCTCCCTCCCTCCCCCGTGCTCCCGCCCTCCCTCCCCCGTGCTCCCGCCCTCCTTCCGCCGTGCTCCCGCCTTCCCTCCCTCCCTCCCTCCGCCGTGTTCCCGCCCTCCCTCACTCCGCCGTGCTCCCGCCCTCCCTCCCCGTGGTCCCGCCCTCCCTCCCCGTGCTCCCGCCCTCCCTCCCCGTGCTCCCGCCCTCCCTCCGCCGTGCTCCCGCCCTCCCTCCCTCCCTCCGCCGTGCTCCCGCCCTCCCTCCCTCCCTCCCTCCGCCGTGCTCCCGCCCTCCCTCCCTCCCTCCCACCGCCGTGCTCCCGCCCTCCCTCCCTCCCTCCCACCGCCGTGCTCCCGCCCTCCCTCCCTCCCTCCCACCGCCGTGCTCCCGCCCTCCCTCCCTCCCTCCCACCGCCGTGCTCCCGCCCTCCCTCCCTCCCTCCCTCCCTCCCACCGCCGTGCTCCCGCCCTCCCTCCCTCCCTCCCACCGCCGTGCTCCCGCCCTCCCTCCCTCCCTCCCACCGCCGTGCTCCCGCCCTCCCTCCCTCCCTCCCACCGCCGCGCTCCCGCCCTCCCTCCCTCCCTCCCTCCGCCGCGCTCCCGCCCTCCCTCCCTCCCTCCCTCCGCCGCGCTCCCGCCCTCCCTCCCTCCCTCCGCCGCGCTCCCGCCCTCCCTCCCTTCCTCCCTCCGCCGTGCTCCCGCCCGCCCTCCCTCCCTACCACCCTCCGCCGTGCTCCCGCCCTCCCTCCCTCCCTCCCTCCCTCCCGCCCTCCCTCCCACCCTCCGCCGTGCTCCCGCCCTCCCTCCCTCCCACCCTCCGCCGTGCTCCCGCCCTCCCTCCCTCCCACCCTCCGCCGTGCTCCCGCCCTCCGCCGTGCTCCCGCCCTCCCTCCCTCCCACCCTCCGCCGTGCTCCCGCCCTCCCTCCCTCCCTCCCACCCTCCGCCGTGCTCCCGCCCTCCCTCCCTCCCACCCTCCGCCGTGCTCCCGCCCTCCCTCCCTCCCACCCTCCGCCGTGCTCCCGCCCTCCCTCCCTCCCACCCTCCGCCGTGCTCCCGCCCTCCCTCCCTCCCACCCTCCGCCGTGCTCCCGCCCTCCCTCCCTCCCACCCTCCGCCGTGCTCCCGCCCTCCCTCCCTCCCACCCTCCGCCGTGCTCCCGCCCTCCCTGCCTCCCACCCTCCGCCGTGCTCCCGCCCTCCCTCACTCCCTCCCACCCTCCGCCGTGCTCCCGCCCTCCCTCCGTCCCACCATCCGCCGTGTTCCCGCCCTCCCTCCCTCCCACCATCCGCCGTGTTCCCGCCCTCCCTCCCTCCCACCATCCGCCGTGTTCCCGCCCTCCGCCGTGCTCCCGCCCTCCCTCCCGCCCCCTTCCCGCCCTCCCTCCCGCCCTCCCTCCGCCGTGCTCCCGCCCTCCCTCCCGCCCTCCCTCCCGCCCTCCCTCCGCCGTGCTCCCGCCCTCCCTCCCGCCCTCCCTCCCGCCCTCCCTCCCGCCCTCCGTCCGCCGTGCTCCCGCCCTCCCTCCCGCCCTCCCTCCGCCGTGCTCCCGCCCTCCCTCCCTCCCTCCGCCGTGCTCCCGCCCTCCCTCCCTCCCTCCGTCGTGCTCCCGCCCTCCCTCCCTCCCTCCGTCGTGCTCCCGCCCTCCCTCCCACCCTCCGCCGTGCTCCCGCCCTCCCTCCCTCCCACCCTCCGCCGTGCTCCCGCCCTCCCTCCCTCCCACCCTCCGCCGTGCTCCCGCCCTCCCTCCCTCCCACCCTCCGCCGTGCTCCCGCCCTCCCTCCCTCCCACCCTCCGCCGTGCTCCCGCCCTCCCTCCCTCCCACCCTCCGCCGTGCTCCCGCCCTCCGCCGTGCTCCCGCCCTCCCTCCCTCCCACCCTCCGCCGTGCTCCCGCCCTCCCTCCCTCCCACCCTCCGCCGTGCTCCCGCCCTCCCTCCCTCCCACCCTCCGCCGTGCTCCCGCCCTCCCTCACTCCCTCCCACCCTCCGCCGTGCTCCCGCCCTCCCTCCGTCCCACCATCCGCCGTGTTCCCGCCCTCCCTCCCTCCCACCATCCGCCGTGTTCCCGCCCTCCCTCCCTCCCACCATCCGCCGTGTTCCCGCCCTCCGCCGTGCTCCCGCCCTCCCTCCCGCCCCCTTCCCGCCCTCCCTCCCGCCCTCCCTCCGCCGTGCTCCCGCCCTCCCTCCCGCCCTCCCTCCGCCGTGCTCCCGCCCTCCCTCCCGCCCTCCCTCCGCCGTGCTCCCGCCCTCCCTCCCGCCCTCCGTCCGCCGTGCTCCCGCCCTCCCTCCCGCCCTCCCTCCGCCGTGCTCCCGCCCTCCCTCCCTCCCTCCGCCGTGCTCCCGCCCTCCCTCCCTCCCTCCGTCGTGCACCCGCCCTCCCTCCCTCCCTCCGTCGTGCACCCGCCCTCCCTCCCTCCCTCCGTCGTGCTCCCGCCCTCCCTCCCTCCCTCCGTCGTGCTCCCGCCCTCCCTCCCACCCTCCGCCGTGCTCCCGCCCTCCCTCCCTCCCACCCTCCGCCGTGCTCCCGCCCTCCCTCCCTCCCACCCTCCGCCGTGCTCCCGCCCTCCCTCCCTCCCACCCTCCGCCGTGCTCCCGCCCTCCCTCCCTCCCACCCTCCGCCGTGCTCCCGCCCTCCCTCCCACCCTCCGCCGTGCTCCCGCCCTCCCTCCCTCCCACCCTCCGCCGTGCTCCCGCCCTCCCTCCCTCCCACCCTCCGCCGTGCTCCCGCCCTCCGCCGTGCACCCGCCCTCCCTCCCTCCAACCCTTCGCCGTGCTCCCGCCCTCCCTCCCTCCCTCCGTCGTGCTCCCGCCCTCCCTCCCTCCCTCCGTCGTGCTCCCGCCCTCCCTCCCTCCCTCCGTCGTGCTCCCGCCCTCCCTCCCACCCTCCGTCCCACCCTCCGTCGTGCTCCCGCCCTCCCTCCCACCCTCCGTCCCACCCTCCGTCGTGCTCCCGCCCTCCCTCCCACCCTCCGTCCCACCCTCCGTCGTGCTCCCGCCCTCCCTCCGTCCCACCCTCCGTCGTGCTCCCGCCCTCCCTCCCTCCCACCCTCCGCCGTGCTCCCGCCCTCCCTCCCTCCCACCCTCCGCCGTGCTCCCGCCCTCCCTCCCTCCCACCCTCCGCCGTGCTCCCGCCCTCCCTCCCTCCCACCCTCCGCCGTGCTCCCGCCCTCCCTCCCTCCCACCCTCCGCCGTGCTCCCGCCCTCCCTCCCTCCCACCCTCCGCCGTGCTCCCGCCCTCCCTCCCTCCCACCATCCGCCGTGTTCCCGCCCTCCCTCCCTCCCACCATCCGCCGTGTTCCCGCCCTCCGCCGTGCTCCCGCCCTCCCTCCCGCCCTCCCTCCGCCGTGCTCCCGCCCTCCCTCCCGCCCTCCCTCCCGCCCTCCCTCCCGCCCTCCCTCCGCCGTGCTCCCGCCCTCCCTCCCGCCCTCCCTCCGCCGTGCTCCCGCCCTCCCTCCGCCGTGCTCCCGCCCTCCCTCCCGCCCTCCCTCCGCCGTGCTCCCGCCCTCCGTCCCGCCCTCCCTCCGCCGTGCTCCCGCCCTCCCTCCCGCCCTCCCTCCGCCGTGCTCCCGCCCTCCCTCCCTCCCTCCGTCGTGCTCCCGCCCTCCCTCCCTCCCTCCGTCGTGCTCCCGCCCTCCCTCCCTCCCTCCGTCGTGCTCCCGCCCTCCCTCCCTCCCTCCGTCGTGCTCCCGCCCTCCCTCCCTCCCTCCCTCCGTCGTGCTCCCGCCCTCCCTCCCTCCCACCCTCCGCCGTGCTCCCGCCCTCCCTCCCTCCCACCCTCCGCCGTGCTCCCGCCCTCCCTCCCTCCCACCCTCCGCCGTGCTCCCGCCCTCCCTCCCTCCCACCCTCCGCCGTGCTCCCGCCCTCCCTCCCTCCCACCCTCCGCCGTGCTCCCGCCCTCCCTCCCTCCCACCCTCCGCCGTGCTCCCGCCCTCCCTCCCTCCCACCCTCCGCCGTGCTCCCGCCCTCCCTCCCTCCCTCCGTCGTGCTCCCGCCCTCCCTCCCTCCGTCGTGCTCCCGCCCTCCCTCCCTCCCACCCTCCGCCGTGCTCCCGCCCTCCCTCCCTCCCGCCCTCCGCCGTGCTCCCGCCCTCCCTCCCTCCCGCCCTCCGCCGTGCTCCCGCCCTCCCTCCCTCCCGCCCTCCGCCGTGCTGCCGCCCTCCCTCCCTCCCGCCCTCCGCCTTGCTGCCGCCCTCCCTCCCTCTCGCCCTCCGCCGTGCTGCCGCCCTCCCTCCCTCCCGCCCTCCGCCGTGCTCCCGCCCTCCCTCCCTCCCGCCCTCCGCCGTGCTCCCGCCCTCCCTCCCTCCCGCCCTCCGCCGTGCTCCCGCCCTCCCTCCCTCCCGCCCTCCGCCGTGCTCCCGCCCTCCGCCGTGCTCCCGCCCTCCGCCGTGCTCCCGCCCTCCCTCACTCCCGCCCTCCCTCACTCCCGCCCTCCGCCGTGCTCCCGCCCTCCCTCCCTCCCGCCCTCCGCCGTGCTCCCGCCCTCCCTCCCTCCCGCCCTCCGCCGTGCTCCCGCCCTCCCTCCCTCCCTCCCACCATCCGCCGTGCTCCCGCCCTCCCTCCCTCCCTCCCACCATCCGCCGTGCTCCCGCCCTCCCTCCCTCCCTCCCACCATCCGCCGTGCTCCCGCCCTCCCTCCCTCCCACCATCAGCCGTGCTCCCGCCCTCCGCCGTGCTCCCGCCCTCCGCCGTGCTCCCGCCCTCCCTCACTCCCTCCCACCGTCCGCCGTGCTCCCGCCCTCCCTCCCTCCAACCCTCCGCCGTGCTCCCGCCCTCCCTCCCTCCCTCCCACCCTCCCTCCCACCCTCCGCCGTGCTGCCGCCCTCCCTCCCTCCCGCCCTCCGCCGTGCTGCCGCCCTCCGCCGTGCTGCCGCCCTCCCTCCCTCCTGCCCTCTGCCCTGCTGCCGCCCTCCCGCCCTCCGCCGTGCTCCCGCCCTCCCTCCCTCCCTCCCTTCGCCGTGCTCCCTCCCTCCCTCCCTCCCTCCCTTCGCCGTGCTCCCTCCCTCCCTCCCTCCCTCCCTCCCTCCGCCGTGCTCCCTCCCTCCCTCCCTCCCTCCCTCCCTCCCTCCCTCCCTCCGCCGTGCTCCCTCCCTCCCTCCCTCCCTCCCTCCGCCGTGCTCCCTCCCTCCCGCCCTCCGCTGTGCTGCCGCCCTCCCGCCCTCCGCCGTGCTCCCGCCCTCCCGCCCTCCGCCGTGCTCCCGCCCTCCCTCCCTCCCACCCTCCGCCGTGCTCCCGCCCTCCCTCCCTCCCACCCTCCGCCGTGCTCCCGCCCTCCCTCCCTCCCACCCTCCGCCGTGCTCCCGCCCTCCCTCCCTCCCACCCTCCGCCGTGCTCCCGCCCTCCCTCCCTCCCACCCTCCGCCCTGCTCCCGCCCTCCCTCCCTCCCACCCTCCGCCGTGCTCCCGCCCTCCCGCCCTCCGCCGTGCTCCCGCCCTCCCTCCCTCCGCCGTGCTCCCGCCCTCCCTCCCTCCCACCCTCCGCCGTGCTCCCGCCCTCCCCCGTGCTCCCGCCCTCCCTCCCTCCCACCCTCCGCCGTGCTCCCGCCCTCCCTCCCTCCCACCCTCCGCCGTGCTCCCGCCCTCCCTCCCTCCCACCCTCCGCCGTGCTCCCGCCCTCCCTCCCTCCCACCCTCCGCCGTGCTCCCGCCCTCCCTCCCTCCCACCCTCCGCCGTGCTCCCGCCCTCCCTCCCTCCCACCCTCCGCCGTGCTCCCGCCCTCCCTCCCTCCCACCCTCCGCCGTGCTCCCGCCCTCCCTCCCTCCCACCCTCCGCCGTGCTCCCGCCCTCCCTCCCTCCCACCCTCCTCCGTGCTCCCGCCCTCCCTCCCTCCCACCCTCCGCCGTGCTCCCGCCCTCCCTCCCTCCCACCCTCCGCCGTGCTCCCGCCCTCCCTCCCTCCCACCCTCCCTCCCACCCTCCGCCGTGCTCCCGCCCTCCCTCCCTCCCACCCTCCGCCGTGCTCCCGCCCTCCCTCCCTCCCACCCTCCGCCGTGCTCCCGCCCTCCCTCCCTCACACCCTCCGCCGTGCTCCCGCCCTCCCTCCCTCCCACCCTCCGCCGTGCTCCCGCCCTCCCTCCCTCCCACCCTCCGCCGTGCTCCCGCCCTCCCTCCCTCCCACCCTCCGCCGTGCTCCCGCCCTCCCACCCTCCCACCCTCCGCCGTGCTCCCGCCCTCCCTCCCTCCCACCCTCCGCCGTGCTCCCGCCCTCCCTCCCTCCCTCCCACCCTCCGCCGTGCTACCGCCCTGCCTCCCTCCCTCCCTCCGCCGTGCTCCCGCCCTCCCTCCCTCCGCCGTGCTCCCTCCCTCCCTCCCTCCCGCCCTCCCGTGCTCCCGCCCTCCCTACCTCCCGCCCTCCGCCGTGCTCCCGCCCTCCCTCCCTCCCGCCCTCCGCCGTGCTCCCGCCCTCCCTCCCACCCTCCGCCGTGCTCCCGCCCTCCCTCCCACCCTCCGCCGTGCTCCCGCCCTCCCTCCCACCCTCCGCCGTGCTCCCGCCATCCCTCCCACCCTCCGCCGTGCTCCCGCCCTCCCTCCCACCCTCCGCCGTGCTCCCGCCCTCCCTCCCACACTCCGCCGTGCTCCCGCCCTCCGTCCGTCCCTCCCACCCTCCGCCGTGCTCCCGCCCTCCGTCCGTCCCTCCCGCCCTCCGCCGTGCTCCCGCCCTCCCTCCCTCCCGCCCTCCGCCGTGCTCCCGCCCTCCGCCGTGCTCCCGCCCTCCCTCCCTCCCGCCCTCCGCCGTGCTCCCGCCCTCCCTCCCTCCCGCCCTCCGCCGTGCTCCCGCCCTCCGTCCGTCCCTCCCGCCCTCCGCCGTGCTCCCGCCCTCCGCCGTGCTCCCGCCCTCCCTCCCTCCCGCCCTCCGCCGTGCTCCCGCCCTCCCTCCCTCCCGCCCTCCGCCGTGCTCCCGCCCTCCCTCCCTCCCGCCCTCCGCCGTGCTCCCGCCCTCCCTCCCTCCCGCCCTCCGCCGTGCTCCCGCCCTCCCTCCCTCCCGCCCTCCGCCGTGCTCCCGCCCTCCGCCGTGCTCCCGCCCTCCGCCGCGCTCCCGCCCTCCCTCCCTCCCTCCCTCCGCCGCGCTCCCGCCCTCCCGCCCTCCCTCACTCACTCCCTCCGCCGCGCTCCCGCCCTCCCTCCCTCCCTCCCTCCACCGCGCTCCCGCCCTCCCGCCCTCCCTCCCTCCGCCGCGCTCCCGCCATCCCTCCCTCCCTCCCTCCGCCGCGCTCCCGCCCTCCCTCCCTCCCTCCCTCCGCCGCACTCCCACCCTCCCTCCCTCCCTCCCTCCCTCCCTCCACCGCGCTCCCGACCTCCCTCCCTCCCTCCGCCGCGCTCCCGCCCTCCCTCCCTCCCTCCCTCCCTCCGCCGTGCTCCCGCCCTCCCTCCGCCGTGCTCCCGCCCTCCCTCCCTCCCTCCGCCGTGCTCCCGCCCTCCCTCCCTCCCTCCCTCCGCCGTGCTCCCACCCTCCCTCCCTCCCTCCCTCCGCCGTGCTCCCGCCCTCCGCCGTGCTCCCGCCCTCCCTCCCTCCCTCCCTCCACCGTGCTCCCGCCCTCCCTCCCTCCCTCCCTCCGCCGTGCTCCCGCCCTCCCTCCCTCCCTCCCTCCCTCCCTCCGCCGTGCTCCCTCCCTCCCTCCCTCCCTCCCTCCCTCCCTCCGCCGTGCTCCCGCCCTCCCTCCCTCCCTCCCTCCGCCGTGCTCCCGCCCTCCCTCCCTCCCTCCCTCCGCCGTGCTCCCGCCCTCCGCCGTGCTCCCGCCCTCCCTCCCTCCCTCCCTCCGCCGTGCTCCCGCCCTCCCTCCCTCCCTCCCTCCCTCCCTCCCTCCACCGTGCTCCCGCCCTCCCGCCCTCCCTCCGCCGTGCTCCCGCCCTCCCTCCGCCGTGCTCCCGCCCTCACTCCCTCCCTCCGCCGTGCTCCCGCCCTCACTCCGCCGTGCTCCCGCCCTCCCTCCCTCCCGCCCTCCGCCGTGCTCCCGCCCTCCGCCGTGCTCCCGCCCTCCCTCCCTCCCGCCCTCCGCCGTGCTCCCGCCCTCCCTCCCTCCCTCCGCCGTGCTCCCGCCCTCCCTCCCTCCGCCGTGCTCCCGCCCTCCCTCCCTCCCTCCCTCCGCCGTGCTCCCGCCCTCCCTCCCTCCCTCCCTCCCTCCGCCGTGCTCCCGCCCGCCCTCCCTCCCTCCGCCGTGCTCCCGCCCTCCCTCCCTCCGCCGTGCTCCCGCCCTCCCTCCCTCCCTCCCTCCCTCCGCCGTGCTCCCGCCCTCCCTCCCTCCCTCCGCCGTGCTCCCGCCCTCCCTCCCTCCGCCGTGCTCCCGCCCTCCCTCCCTCCCTCCCTCCGCCGTGCTCCCGCCCTCCCTCCCTCCCTCCCTCCGCCGTGCTCCCTCCCTCCCTCCCTCCCTCCGCCGTGCTCCCTCCCTCCCTCCCTCCCTCCGCCGTGCTCCCGCCCTCCGCCGTGCTCCCGCCCTCCGCCGTGCTCCCTCCCTCCGCCGTGCTCCCGCCCTCCGCCGTGCTCCCGCCCTCCCTCCCTCCCTCCCGCCCTCCCTCCCTCCCTCCCGCCCTCCGCCGTGCTCCCGCCCTCCCTCCCTCCCTCCCACCCTCCCTCCACCGTGCTCCCGCCCTC
The DNA here is from genome assembly GCF_030684315.1 of Stegostoma tigrinum. Classification (NCBI taxonomy): domain Eukaryota; kingdom Metazoa; phylum Chordata; class Chondrichthyes; order Orectolobiformes; family Stegostomatidae; genus Stegostoma; species Stegostoma tigrinum. The sequence continues at coordinate 41,033,179 of NC_081380.1, forward strand.
CCTCCCTCCCTCCCTCCGCCGTGCTCCCGCCCTCCGCCGTGCTCCCGCCCTCCGCCGTGCTCCCGCCCTCCCTCCCGCCCTCCCTCCGCCGTGCTCCCGCCCTCCCTCCCTCCCTCCCTCCCTCCCTCCGCCGTGCTCCCGCCCTCCCTCCGCCGTGCTCCCGCCCTCCCTCCCTCCCTCCGCCGTGCTCCCGCCCTCCCTCCCTCCCTCCGCCGTGCTCCCGCCCTCCCTCCCTCCCTCCCTCCCTCCGCCGTGCTCCCGCCCTCCCTCCCTCCCTCCCTCCCTCCGCCGTGCTCCCGCCCTCCCTCCCTCCCTCCCTCCCTCCGCCGTGCTCCCGCCCTCCCTCCCTCCCTCCGCCGTGCTCCCGCCCTCCCTCCGCCGTGCTCCCGCCCTCCCTCCCTCCCGCCCTCCGCCGTGCTCCCGCCCTCCGCCGTGCTCCCGCCCTCCCTCCCTCCCTCCCTCCGCCGTGCTTCCGCCCTCCCTCCCTCCCTCCCTCCCTCCCTCCGCCGTGCTTCCGCCCTCCCTCCCTCCCTCCCTCCGCCGTGCTCCCGCCCTCCCTCCCTCCCTCCCTCCGCCGTGCTCCCGCCCTCCCTCCCTCCGCCGTGCTCCCGCCCTCCCTCCCTCCCTCCCTCCGCCGTGCTCCCGCCCTCCCTCCCTCCCTCCCTCCGCCGTGCTCCCGCCCTCCGCCGTGCTCCCGCCCTCCCTCCCTCCCTCCCTCCGCCGTGCTCCCGCCCTCCCTCCCCCGTGCTCCCGCCCTCCTGCCCTCCCTCCCCCGTGCTCCCGCCCTCCCGCCCTCCCTCCCCCGTGCTCCCGCCCCCCCTCCCCCGTGCCCCCGCCCTCCCTCCCCCGTGCTCCCGCCCTCCCTCCCTCCCCCGTGCTCCCGCCCTCCCTCCCTCCCCCGTGCTCCCGCCCTCCCTCCCCCGTGCTCCCGCCCTCCTTCCGCCGTGCTCCCGCCTTCCCTCCCTCCCTCCCTCCGCCGTGTTCCCGCCCTCCCTCACTCCGCCGTGCTCCCGCCCTCCCTCCCCGTGGTCCCGCCCTCCCTCCCCGTGCTCCCGCCCTCCCTCCCCGTGCTCCCGCCCTCCCTCCGCCGTGCTCCCGCCCTCCCTCCCTCCCTCCGCCGTGCTCCCGCCCTCCCTCCCTCCCTCCCTCCGCCGTGCTCCCGCCCTCCCTCCCTCCCTCCCACCGCCGTGCTCCCGCCCTCCCTCCCTCCCTCCCACCGCCGTGCTCCCGCCCTCCCTCCCTCCCTCCCACCGCCGTGCTCCCGCCCTCCCTCCCTCCCTCCCACCGCCGTGCTCCCGCCCTCCCTCCCTCCCTCCCTCCCTCCCACCGCCGTGCTCCCGCCCTCCCTCCCTCCCTCCCACCGCCGTGCTCCCGCCCTCCCTCCCTCCCTCCCACCGCCGTGCTCCCGCCCTCCCTCCCTCCCTCCCACCGCCGCGCTCCCGCCCTCCCTCCCTCCCTCCCTCCGCCGCGCTCCCGCCCTCCCTCCCTCCCTCCCTCCGCCGCGCTCCCGCCCTCCCTCCCTCCCTCCGCCGCGCTCCCGCCCTCCCTCCCTTCCTCCCTCCGCCGTGCTCCCGCCCGCCCTCCCTCCCTACCACCCTCCGCCGTGCTCCCGCCCTCCCTCCCTCCCTCCCTCCCTCCCGCCCTCCCTCCCACCCTCCGCCGTGCTCCCGCCCTCCCTCCCTCCCACCCTCCGCCGTGCTCCCGCCCTCCCTCCCTCCCACCCTCCGCCGTGCTCCCGCCCTCCGCCGTGCTCCCGCCCTCCCTCCCTCCCACCCTCCGCCGTGCTCCCGCCCTCCCTCCCTCCCTCCCACCCTCCGCCGTGCTCCCGCCCTCCCTCCCTCCCACCCTCCGCCGTGCTCCCGCCCTCCCTCCCTCCCACCCTCCGCCGTGCTCCCGCCCTCCCTCCCTCCCACCCTCCGCCGTGCTCCCGCCCTCCCTCCCTCCCACCCTCCGCCGTGCTCCCGCCCTCCCTCCCTCCCACCCTCCGCCGTGCTCCCGCCCTCCCTCCCTCCCACCCTCCGCCGTGCTCCCGCCCTCCCTGCCTCCCACCCTCCGCCGTGCTCCCGCCCTCCCTCACTCCCTCCCACCCTCCGCCGTGCTCCCGCCCTCCCTCCGTCCCACCATCCGCCGTGTTCCCGCCCTCCCTCCCTCCCACCATCCGCCGTGTTCCCGCCCTCCCTCCCTCCCACCATCCGCCGTGTTCCCGCCCTCCGCCGTGCTCCCGCCCTCCCTCCCGCCCCCTTCCCGCCCTCCCTCCCGCCCTCCCTCCGCCGTGCTCCCGCCCTCCCTCCCGCCCTCCCTCCCGCCCTCCCTCCGCCGTGCTCCCGCCCTCCCTCCCGCCCTCCCTCCCGCCCTCCCTCCCGCCCTCCGTCCGCCGTGCTCCCGCCCTCCCTCCCGCCCTCCCTCCGCCGTGCTCCCGCCCTCCCTCCCTCCCTCCGCCGTGCTCCCGCCCTCCCTCCCTCCCTCCGTCGTGCTCCCGCCCTCCCTCCCTCCCTCCGTCGTGCTCCCGCCCTCCCTCCCACCCTCCGCCGTGCTCCCGCCCTCCCTCCCTCCCACCCTCCGCCGTGCTCCCGCCCTCCCTCCCTCCCACCCTCCGCCGTGCTCCCGCCCTCCCTCCCTCCCACCCTCCGCCGTGCTCCCGCCCTCCCTCCCTCCCACCCTCCGCCGTGCTCCCGCCCTCCCTCCCTCCCACCCTCCGCCGTGCTCCCGCCCTCCGCCGTGCTCCCGCCCTCCCTCCCTCCCACCCTCCGCCGTGCTCCCGCCCTCCCTCCCTCCCACCCTCCGCCGTGCTCCCGCCCTCCCTCCCTCCCACCCTCCGCCGTGCTCCCGCCCTCCCTCACTCCCTCCCACCCTCCGCCGTGCTCCCGCCCTCCCTCCGTCCCACCATCCGCCGTGTTCCCGCCCTCCCTCCCTCCCACCATCCGCCGTGTTCCCGCCCTCCCTCCCTCCCACCATCCGCCGTGTTCCCGCCCTCCGCCGTGCTCCCGCCCTCCCTCCCGCCCCCTTCCCGCCCTCCCTCCCGCCCTCCCTCCGCCGTGCTCCCGCCCTCCCTCCGCCGTGCTCCCGCCCTCCCTCCCGCCCTCCCTCCGCCGTGCTCCCGCCCTCCCTCCCGCCCTCCGTCCGCCGTGCTCCCGCCCTCCCTCCCGCCCTCCCTCCGCCGTGCTCCCGCCCTCCCTCCCTCCCTCCGCCGTGCTCCCGCCCTCCCTCCCTCCCTCCGTCGTGCACCCGCCCTCCCTCCCTCCCTCCGTCGTGCACCCGCCCTCCCTCCCTCCCTCCGTCGTGCACCCGCCCTCCCTCCCTCCCTCCGTCGTGCACCCGCCCTCCCTCCCTCCCTCCGTCGTGCTCCCGCCCTCCCTCCCTCCCTCCGTCGTGCTCCCGCCCTCCCTCCCTCCCTCCGTCGTGCTCCCGCCCTCCCTCCCACCCTCCGCCGTGCTCCCGCCCTCCCTCCCTCCCACCCTCCGCCGTGCTCCCGCCCTCCCTCCCTCCCACCCTCCGCCGTGCTCCCGCCCTCCCTCCCTCCCACCCTCCGCCGTGCTCCCGCCCTCCCTCCCTCCCACCCTCCGCCGTGCTCCCGCCCTCCCTCCCACCCTCCGCCGTGCTCCCGCCCTCCCTCCCTCCCACCCTCCGCCGTGCTCCCGCCCTCCCTCCCTCCCACCCTCCGCCGTGCTCCCGCCCTCCGCCGTGCACCCGCCCTCCCTCCCTCCAACCCTTCGCCGTGCTCCCGCCCTCCCTCCCTCCCTCCGTCGTGCTCCCGCCCTCCCTCCCTCCCTCCGTCGTGCTCCCGCCCTCCCTCCCTCCCTCCGTCGTGCTCCCGCCCTCCCTCCCACCCTCCGTCCCACCCTCCGTCGTGCTCCCGCCCTCCCTCCCACCCTCCGTCCCACCCTCCGTCGTGCTCCCGCCCTCCCTCCGTCCCACCCTCCGTCGTGCTCCCGCCCTCCCTCCCTCCCACCCTCCGCCGTGCTCCCGCCCTCCCTCCCTCCCACCCTCCGCCGTGCTCCCGCCCTCCCTCCCTCCCACCCTCCGCCGTGCTCCCGCCCTCCCTCCCTCCCACCCTCCGCCGTGCTCCCGCCCTCCCTCCCTCCCACCCTCCGCCGTGCTCCCGCCCTCCCTCCCTCCCACCCTCCGCCGTGCTCCCGCCCTCCCTCCCTCCCACCATCCGCCGTGTTCCCGCCCTCCCTCCCTCCCACCATCCGCCGTGTTCCCGCCCTCCGCCGTGCTCCCGCCCTCCCTCCCGCCCTCCCTCCGCCGTGCTCCCGCCCTCCCTCCCGCCCTCCCTCCCGCCCTCCCTCCGCCGTGCTCCCGCCCTCCCTCCCGCCCTCCCTCCGCCGTGCTCCCGCCCTCCCTCCGCCGTGCTCCCGCCCTCCCTCCCGCCCTCCCTCCGCCGTGCTCCCGCCCTCCGTCCCGCCCTCCCTCCGCCGTGCTCCCGCCCTCCCTCCCGCCCTCCCTCCGCCGTGCTCCCGCCCTCCCTCCCTCCCTCCGTCGTGCTCCCGCCCTCCCTCCCTCCCTCCGTCGTGCTCCCGCCCTCCCTCCCTCCCTCCGTCGTGCTCCCGCCCTCCCTCCCTCCCTCCGTCGTGCTCCCGCCCTCCCTCCCTCCCTCCGTCGTGCTCCCGCCCTCCCTCCCTCCCTCCCTCCGTCGTGCTCCCGCCCTCCCTCCCTCCCACCCTCCGCCGTGCTCCCGCCCTCCCTCCCTCCCACCCTCCGCCGTGCTCCCGCCCTCCCTCCCTCCCACCCTCCGCCGTGCTCCCGCCCTCCCTCCCTCCCACCCTCCGCCGTGCTCCCGCCCTCCCTCCCTCCCACCCTCCGCCGTGCTCCCGCCCTCCCTCCCTCCCACCCTCCGCCGTGCTCCCGCCCTCCCTCCCTCCCACCCTCCGCCGTGCTCCCGCCCTCCCTCCCTCCCACCCTCCGCCGTGCTCCCGCCCTCCCTCCCTCCCTCCGTCGTGCTCCCGCCCTCCCTCCCTCCGTCGTGCTCCCGCCCTCCCTCCCTCCCACCCTCCGCCGTGCTCCCGCCCTCCCTCCCTCCCACCCTCCGCCGTGCTCCCGCCCTCCCTCCCTCCCGCCCTCCGCCGTGCTCCCGCCCTCCCTCCCTCCCGCCCTCCGCCGTGCTGCCGCCCTCCCTCCCTCCCGCCCTCCGCCTTGCTGCCGCCCTCCCTCCCTCTCGCCCTCCGCCGTGCTGCCGCCCTCCCTCCCTCCCGCCCTCCGCCGTGCTCCCGCCCTCCCTCCCTCCCGCCCTCCGCCGTGCTCCCGCCCTCCCTCCCTCCCGCCCTCCGCCGTGCTCCCGCCCTCCCTCCCTCCCGCCCTCCGCCGTGCTCCCGCCCTCCGCCGTGCTCCCGCCCTCCGCCGTGCTCCCGCCCTCCCTCACTCCCGCCCTCCCTCACTCCCGCCCTCCGCCGTGCTCCCGCCCTCCCTCCCTCCCGCCCTCCGCCGTGCTCCCGCCCTCCCTCCCTCCCGCCCTCCGCCGTGCTCCCGCCCTCCCTCCCTCCCTCCCACCATCCGCCGTGCTCCCGCCCTCCCTCCCTCCCTCCCACCATCCGCCGTGCTCCCGCCCTCCCTCCCTCCCACCATCAGCCGTGCTCCCGCCCTCCGCCGTGCTCCCGCCCTCCGCCGTGCTCCCGCCCTCCCTCACTCCCTCCCACCGTCCGCCGTGCTCCCGCCCTCCCTCCCTCCAACCCTCCGCCGTGCTCCCGCCCTCCCTCCCTCCCTCCCACCCTCCCTCCCACCCTCCGCCGTGCTGCCGCCCTCCCTCCCTCCCGCCCTCCGCCGTGCTGCCGCCCTCCGCCGTGCTGCCGCCCTCCCTCCCTCCTGCCCTCTGCCCTGCTGCCGCCCTCCCGCCCTCCGCCGTGCTCCCGCCCTCCCTCCCTCCCTCCCTTCGCCGTGCTCCCTCCCTCCCTCCCTCCCTCCCTTCGCCGTGCTCCCTCCCTCCCTCCCTCCCTCCCTCCCTCCGCCGTGCTCCCTCCCTCCCTCCCTCCCTCCCTCCCTCCCTCCCTCCGCCGTGCTCCCTCCCTCCCTCCCTCCCTCCCTCCGCCGTGCTCCCTCCCTCCCGCCCTCCGCTGTGCTGCCGCCCTCCCGCCCTCCGCCGTGCTCCCGCCCTCCCGCCCTCCGCCGTGCTCCCGCCCTCCCTCCCTCCCACCCTCCGCCGTGCTCCCGCCCTCCCTCCCTCCCACCCTCCGCCGTGCTCCCGCCCTCCCTCCCTCCCACCCTCCGCCGTGCTCCCGCCCTCCCTCCCTCCCACCCTCCGCCGTGCTCCCGCCCTCCCTCCCTCCCACCCTCCGCCCTGCTCCCGCCCTCCCTCCCTCCCACCCTCCGCCGTGCTCCCGCCCTCCCGCCCTCCGCCGTGCTCCCGCCCTCCCTCCCTCCGCCGTGCTCCCGCCCTCCCTCCCTCCCACCCTCCGCCGTGCTCCCGCCCTCCCCCGTGCTCCCGCCCTCCCTCCCTCCCACCCTCCGCCGTGCTCCCGCCCTCCCTCCCTCCCACCCTCCGCCGTGCTCCCGCCCTCCCTCCCTCCCACCCTCCGCCGTGCTCCCGCCCTCCCTCCCTCCCACCCTCCGCCGTGCTCCCGCCCTCCCTCCCTCCCACCCTCCGCCGTGCTCCCGCCCTCCCTCCCTCCCACCCTCCGCCGTGCTCCCGCCCTCCCTCCCTCCCACCCTCCGCCGTGCTCCCGCCCTCCCTCCCTCCCACCCTCCGCCGTGCTCCCGCCCTCCCTCCCTCCCACCCTCCTCCGTGCTCCCGCCCTCCCTCCCTCCCACCCTCCGCCGTGCTCCCGCCCTCCCTCCCTCCCACCCTCCGCCGTGCTCCCGCCCTCCCTCCCTCCCACCCTCCCTCCCACCCTCCGCCGTGCTCCCGCCCTCCCTCCCTCCCACCCTCCGCCGTGCTCCCGCCCTCCCTCCCTCCCACCCTCCGCCGTGCTCCCGCCCTCCCTCCCTCACACCCTCCGCCGTGCTCCCGCCCTCCCTCCCTCCCACCCTCCGCCGTGCTCCCGCCCTCCCTCCCTCCCACCCTCCGCCGTGCTCCCGCCCTCCCTCCCTCCCACCCTCCGCCGTGCTCCCGCCCTCCCACCCTCCCACCCTCCGCCGTGCTCCCGCCCTCCCTCCCTCCCACCCTCCGCCGTGCTCCCGCCCTCCCTCCCTCCCTCCCACCCTCCGCCGTGCTCCCGCCCTCCCTCCCTCCCTCCCACCCTCCGCCGTGCTACCGCCCTGCCTCCCTCCCTCCCTCCGCCGTGCTCCCGCCCTCCCTCCCTCCGCCGTGCTCCCTCCCTCCCTCCCTCCCGCCCTCCCGTGCTCCCGCCCTCCCTACCTCCCGCCCTCCGCCGTGCTCCCGCCCTCCCTCCCTCCCGCCCTCCGCCGTGCTCCCGCCCTCCCTCCCACCCTCCGCCGTGCTCCCGCCCTCCCTCCCACCCTCCGCCGTGCTCCCGCCCTCCCTCCCACCCTCCGCCGTGCTCCCGCCATCCCTCCCACCCTCCGCCGTGCTCCCGCCCTCCCTCCCACCCTCCGCCGTGCTCCCGCCCTCCCTCCCACACTCCGCCGTGCTCCCGCCCTCCGTCCGTCCCTCCCACCCTCCGCCGTGCTCCCGCCCTCCGTCCGTCCCTCCCGCCCTCCGCCGTGCTCCCGCCCTCCCTCCCTCCCGCCCTCCGCCGTGCTCCCGCCCTCCGCCGTGCTCCCGCCCTCCCTCCCTCCCGCCCTCCGCCGTGCTCCCGCCCTCCCTCCCTCCCGCCCTCCGCCGTGCTCCCGCCCTCCGTCCGTCCCTCCCGCCCTCCGCCGTGCTCCCGCCCTCCGCCGTGCTCCCGCCCTCCCTCCCTCCCGCCCTCCGCCGTGCTCCCGCCCTCCCTCCCTCCCGCCCTCCGCCGTGCTCCCGCCCTCCCTCCCTCCCGCCCTCCGCCGTGCTCCCGCCCTCCCTCCCTCCCGCCCTCCGCCGTGCTCCCGCCCTCCCTCCCTCCCGCCCTCCGCCGTGCTCCCGCCCTCCGCCGTGCTCCCGCCCTCCGCCGTGCTCCCTCCCTCCCGCCCTCCGCCGAGCTCCCGCCCTCCCTCCCTCCCGCTCTCCGCAGTGCTCCCGCCCTCCCTCCCTCCCGCCCTCCGCCGTGCTCCCGCCCTCCCTCCCTCCCGCCCTCCGCCGTGCTCCCGCCCTCCCTCCCTCCCGCCCTCCGCCGTGCTCCCGCCCTCCCTCCCTCCCGCCCTCCGCCGTGCTCCCGCCCTCCCTCCCTCCCGCCCTCCGCCGTGCTCCCGCCCTCCCTCCCTCCCGCCCTCCGCCGTGCTCCCGCCCTCCCTCCCTCCCGCCCTCCGCCGTGCTCCCGCCCTCCCGCCCTCCCGCCCTCCGCCGTGCTCCCGCCCTCCCGCCCTCCCGCCCTCCGCCGTGCTCCCTCCCTCCCGCCCTCCGCCGTGCTCCCGCCCTCCCGCCCTCCCTCCCTCCCACCCTCCGCCGTGCTCCCGCCCTCCCTCCCTCCCACCCTCCGCCGTGCTCCCGCCCTCCCTCCCTCCCACCCTCCGCCGTGCTCCCGCCCTCTCTCCCTCCCACCCTCCGCCGTGCTCCCGCCCTCCCTCCCTCCCACCCTCCGCCGTGCTCCCGCCCTCCCTCCCTCCCACCCTCCGCCGTGCTCCCGCCCTCCCTCCCTCCCACCCTCCGCCGTGCTCCCGCCCTCCCTCCCTCCCACCCTCCGCCGTGCTCCCGCCCTCCCTCCCTCCCACCCTCCGCCGTGCTCCCGCCCTCCCTCCCTCCCACCCACCCTCCGCCGTGCTCCCGCCCTCCCTCCCTCCCACCCACCCTCCGCCGTGCTCCCGCCCTCCCTCCCTCCCACCCACCCTCCGCCGTGCTCCCGCCCTCCCTCCCTCCCACCCACCCTCCGCCGTGCTCCCGCCCACCCTCCGCCGTGCTCCCGCCCTCCCTCCCTCCCACCCTCCGCCGTGCTCCCGCCCTCCCTCCCTCCCACCCTCCGCCGTGCTCCCGCCCTCCCTCCCTCCCACCCTCCGCCGTGCTCCCGCCCTCCCTCCCTCCCACCCTCCCTCCCTCCCACCCTCCGCCGTGCTCCCGCCCTCGCTCCCTCCCACCCTCCGCCGTGCTCCCGCCCTCCCTCCCTCCCTCCCTCCCACCCTCCGCCGTGCTCCCGCCCTCCCTCCCTCCCACCCTCCCCCGTGCTCCCGCCCTCCCTCCCTCCAACCCTCCGCCGTGCTCCCGCCCTCCGCCGTGCTCCCGCCCTCCCTCCCTCCCGCCCTCCGCCGTGCTCCCGCCCTCCCTCCCTCCCACCCTCCCTCCCACCCTCACCGTGCTCCCGCCCTCCCTCCCACGCTCCGCCGTGCTCCCGCCCTCCGTCCCTCCCTCCCACCCACCGCCGTGCTTCCGCCCTCCGTCCCTCCCTCCCACCCACCGCCGTGCTCCCGCCCTCCCTCCCTCCCACCCTCCGCCGTGCTCCCGCCCTCCGCCGTGCTCCCGCCCTCCGTCCCTCCCTCCCACCCACCGCCGTGCTCCCGCCCTCCCTCCCTCCCACCCACCCTCCGCCGTGCTCCCGCCCTCCCTCCCTCCCACCCACCCTCCGCCGTGCTCCCGCCCTCCCTCCCTCCCACCCACCCTCCGCCGTGCTCCCGCCCTCCCTCCCTCCCACCCACCCTCCGCCGTGCTCCCGCCCTCCCTCCCTCCCACCCTCCGCCGTGCTCCCGCCCTCCCTCCCTCCCACCCTCCGCCGTGCTCCCGCCCTCCCTCCCTCCCACCCTCCGCCGTGCTCCCGCCCTCCCTCCCTCCCACCCTCCGCCGTGCTCCCGCCCTCCCTCCCTCCCACCCTCCGCCGTGCTCCCGCCCTCCCTCCCTCCCACCCTCCGCCGTGCTCCCGCCCTCCCTCCCTCCCACCCTCCGCCGTGCTCCCGCCCTCCGCCGTGCTCCCGCCCTCCCTCCCTCCCACCCTCCGCCGTGCTCCCGCCCTCGCTCCCTCCCACCCTCCGCCGTGCTCCCGCCCTCCCTCCCTCCCACCCTCCGCCGTGCTCCCGCCCTCCCTCCCTCCCACCCTCCGCCGTGCTCCCCGCCCTCCCTCCCTCCCACCCTCCGCCGTGCTCCCGCCCTCCCTCCCTCCAACCCTCCGCCGTGCTCCCGCCCTCCCTCCCTCCAACCCTCCGCCGTGCTCCCGCCCTCCCTCCCTCCCGCCCTCCGCCGTGCTCCCGCCCTCCCTCCCTCCCTCCCGCCCTCCGCCGTGCTCCCGCCCACCCTCCCTCCCACCCTCCCTCCCACCCTCCCACCCTCCCTCCCACCCTCCCTCCCACCCTCCCACCCTCCCTCCCACCCTCCGCCGTGCTCCCGCCCTCCCTCCCACCCTCCGCCTTGCTCCCGCCCTCCCTCCCTCCCACCCTCCCTCCCTCCCTCCCACCCTCCCTCCCTCCCACTCTCCGCCGTGCTCCCGCCCTCCATCCCTCCCACCCTCCCTCTCTCCCACCCTCCGCCGTGCTCCCGCCCTCCCTCCCTCCCACCCTCCGCCGTGCTCCCGCCCTCCCTCCCTCCCACCCTCCGCCGTGCTCCCGCCCTCCCTCCCTCCCACCCTCCGCCGTGCTGCCGCCCTCCCTCCCTCCCACCCTCCGCCGTGCTCCCGCCCTCCCTCCCTCACACCCTCCGCCGTGCTCCCGCCCTCCCTCCCTCCCACCCTCCGCCGTGCTCCCGCCCTCCCTCCCTCCCACCCTCCCTCCCTCCCACCCTCCGCCGTGCTCCCGCCCTCCCTCCCTCCCACCCTCCGCCGTGCTCCCGCCCTCCCTCCCTCCCACCCTCCGCCGTGCTCCCGCCCTCCCTCCCTCCCACCCTCCGCCGTGCTCCCGCCCTCCCTCCCTCCCACCCTCCGCCGTGCTCCCGCCCTCCCTCCCTCCCTCCCACCCTCCGCCGTGCTCCCGCCCTCCCGCCCTCCCTCCCTCCCACCCTCCGCCGTGCTCCCGCCCTCCCTCCCTCCCACCCTCCGCCGTGCTCCCGCCCTCCCTCCCTCCCACCCTCCGCCGTGCTCCCGCCCTCCCTCCCTCCCACCCTCCGCCGTGCTCCCGCCCTCCCTCCCTCCCTCCCACCCTCCGCCGTGCTCCCGCCCTCCCTCCCTCCCTCCCTCCGCCGTGCTCCCGCCCTCCCTCCCTCACTCCCTCCGCCGTGCTCCCGCCCTCCCTCCCTCACTCCCTCCGCCGTGCTCCCGCCCTCCCTCCCTCCCACCCTCCGCCGTGCTCCCGCCCTCCCTCCCTCCCACCCTCCGCCGTGCTCCCGCCCTCCCTCCCTCCCACCCTCCGCCGTGCTCCCGCCCTCCGCCGTGCTCCCGCCCTCCCTCCCTCCAACCCTCCGCCGTGCTCCCGCCCTCCCTCCCTCCCACCCTCCGCCGTCTCCCGCCCTCCGCCGTGCTCCCGCCCTCCCTCCCTCCCACCCTCCCTCCCACCCTCCCTCCCACCCTCCGCCGTGCTCCCGCCCTCCCTCTCTCCCACCCTCCCTCCCACCCTCCGCCGTGCTGCCGCCCTCCCTCCCTCCCACCCTCCGCCGTGTTGCCGCCCTCCCTCCCTCCCTCCCTCCGCCCTGCTGCCGCCCTCCCTCCCTCACGCCCTCCGCCGTGCTCCCGCCCTCCCTCCCTCCCGCCCTCCGCCGTGCTCCCGCCCTCCCTCCCTCCCTCCGCCGTGCTCCCGCCCTCCCTCCGCCGTGCTCCCGCCCTCCCTCCCTCCCTCCGCCGTGCTCCCGCCCTCCCGCCCTCCCTCCCTCCGCCGTGCTCCCGCCCTCCCTCCCTCCGCCGTGCTCCCGCCCTCCGCCGTGCTCCCGCCCTCCCTCCCTCCAACCCTCCGCCGTGCTCCCGCCCTCCCTCCCTCCAACCCTCCGCCGTGCTCCCGCCCTCCCTCCCTCCCACCCTCCGCCGTGCTCCCGCCCTCCCTCCCTCCCTCCCTCCGCCGTGCTCCCGCCCTCCCGCCCTCCCTCCCTCCGCCGTGCTCCCGCCCTCCCTCCCTCCCGCCCTCCGCCGTGCTCCCGCCCTCCCTCCCTCCAACCCTCCGCCGTGCTCCCGCCCTCCCTCCCTCCAACCCTCCGCCGTGCTGCCGCCCTCCCTCCCTCCCACCCTCCGCCGTGCTGCCGCCCTCCCTCCCTCCCACCCTCCGCCGTGCTCCCTCCCTCCCACCCTCCGCCGTGCTCCCTCCCTCCCTCCCACCCTCCGCCGTGCTGCCGCCCTCCCTCCCTCCCACCATCCGCCGTGTTCCCGCCCTCCCTCTCTCCCACCCTCCCTCCCTCCAACCCTCTGCCGTGCTCCCGCCCTCCCTCCCTCCCTCCCTCCCACCCTCCGCCCTGCTGCCGCCCTCCCTCCCTCCCGCCCTCCGCCGTGCTCCCGCCCTCCCTCCCTCCCGCCCTCCGCCGTGCTCCCCGCCCTCCGCCGTGCTCCCGCCCTTCGCCGTGCTCCCGCCTTCCCCTCCCTCCCACCCTCCCTCCCTCCCACCCACCGCCGTGCTCCCGCCTTCCCTCCCTCCCACCCTCCGCCGTGTTCCCGCCCTCCCTCCCTCCCACCCTCCGCCGTGTTCCCGCCCTCCCTCCCTCCCACCCTCCGCCGTGTTCCCGCCCTCCCTCCCTCCCACCCTCCGCCGTGTTCCCGCCCTCCCTCCCTCCCACCCTCCGCCGTGCTCCCGCCCTCCCTCCCTCCCTCCCTCCCACCCTCCGCCGTTCTCCCGCCCTGCCACCCTCCGCCGTGCTCCCGCCCTCCCTCCCTCCCGCCCTCCGCCGTGCTCCCGCCCTCCCTCCCTCCCGCCCTCCGCCGTGCTCCCGCCCTCCCTCCCTCCCGCCGTCCGCCGTGCTCCCGCCCTCCCTCCCTCCCGCCCTCCGCCGTGCTCCCGCCCTCCCTCCCTCCCGCCCTCCGCCGTGCTCCCGCCCTCCGCCGTGCCTCCGCCATGCTCCCGCCCTCCGCCGTGCTCCCGCCCTCCGCCGTGCTCCCGCCCTCCCTCCCTCCCGCCCTCCGCCGTGCTCCCGCCCTCCCTCCCTCCCGCCCTCCGCCGTGCTCCCGCCCTCCGCCGTGCTCCCGCCCTCCCTCCCTCCCGCCCTCCGCCGTACTCCCGCCCTCCCTCCCTCCCGCCCTCCGCCGTGCTCCCGCCCTCCCTCCCACCCTCCGCCGTGCTCCCGCCCTCCCTCCCACCCTCCGCCCTGCTCCCGCCCTCCCTCCCACCCTCCGCCGTGCTCCCGCCCTCCCTCCCGCCCTCCGCCGTGCTCCCGCCCTCCCTCCCTCCCTCCCGCCCTCCGCCGTGCTCCCGCCCTCCGCCGTGGTCCCGCCCTCCCTCCCACCCTCCGCCGTGCTCCCGCCCTCCCACCCTCCCACCCACCCTCCGCCGTGCTCCCGCCCTCCCTCCCCCCCTCCGCCGTGCTCCCGCCCTCCCTCCCCCCCTCCGCCGTGCTCCCGCCCTCCCTCCCCCCCTCCGCCGTGCTCCCGCCCTCCCTCCCCCCCCTCCGCCGTGCTCCCGCCCTCCGCCGTGCTCCCGCCCTCCCTCCATCCCACCCTCCCTCCCTCCCACCCTCCGCCGTGCTGCCGCCCTCCCGCCCTCCCGCCCTCCGCCCTGCTCCCGCCCTCCGCCGTTCTCCCGCCCTCCGCCGTTCTCCCGCCCTCCGCCCTGCTCCCGCCCTCCGCCGTGCTCCCGCCCTCCGCCATGCTCCCCCCCCTCCCTCCCTCCCGCCCTCCGCCATGCTCCCGCCATCCGCCGTGCTCCCGCCCTCCCTCCCACCCGCCCTCCGCCGTGCTCCCGCCCTCCGCCGTGCTCCCGCCCTCCCGCCCTCCCCGCCCTCCGCCGTGCTCCCGCCCTCCCTCCCTACCGCCCTCCGCCGTGCTCCCCCCCTCCCTCCCGCCCTCCGCCGTGCTCCCGCCCTCCCTCCCTCAAACCCTCGCCGTGCTCCCGCCCTCCCTCCCCTCCAACCCTCCGCCGTGCTCCCGCCCTCCCTCCCCTCCAACCCTCCGCCGTGCTCCCGCCCTCCCTCCCCTCCAACCCTCCGCCGTGCTCCCGCCCTCCCTCCCCTCCAACCCTCCGCCGTGCTCCCGCCCTCCCTCCCCTCCAACCCTCCGCCGTGCACCCGCCCTCCCTCCCTCCCTCCCTCCCACCCTCCGCCGTGCTCCCGCCCTCCCTCCCTCCCACCCTCCGCCCTGCTCCCGCCCTCCCTCCCTCCCACCCTCCGCCGTGCTCCCGCCCTCCCGCCCTCCGCCGTGCTCCCGCCCTCCCACCCTCCGCCGTGCTCCCGCCCTCCCTCCCTCCCACCCTCCGCCGTGCTCCCGCCCTCCCCCGTGCTCCCGCCCTCCCTCCCTCCCACCCTCCGCCGTGCTCCCGCCCTCCCTCCCTCCCACCCTCCGCCGTGCTCCCGCCCTCCCTCCCTCCCACCCTCCGCCGTGCTCCCGCCCTCCCTCCCTCCCACCCTCCGCCGTGCTCCCGCCCTCCCTCCCTCCCACCCTCCGCCGTGCTCCCGCCCTCCCTCCCTCCCACCCTCCGCCGTGCTCCCGCCCTCCCTCCCTCCCACCCTCCGCCGTGCTCCCGCCCTCCCTCCCTCCCACCCTCCGCCGTGCTCCCGCCCTCCCTCCCTCCCACCCTCCGCCGTGCTCCCGCCCTCCCTCCCTCCCACCCTCCCTCCCACCCTCCGCCGTGCTCCCGCCCTCCCTCCCTCCCACCCTCCGCCGTGCTCCCGCCCTCCCTCCCTCCCACCCTCCGCCGTGCTCCCGCCCTCCCTCCCTCACACCCTCCGCCGTGCTCCCGCCCTCCCTCCCTCCCACCCTCCGCCGTGCTCCCGCCCTCCCTCCCTCCCACCCTCCGCCGTGCTCCCGCCCTCCCTCCCTCCCACCCTCCGCCGTGCTCCCGCCCTCCCACCCTCCCACCCTCCGCCGTGCTCCCGCCCTCCCTCCCTCCCACCCTCCGCCGTGCTCCCGCCCTCCCTCCCTCCCACCCTCCGCCGTGCTCCCGCCCTCCCTCCCTCCCACCCTCCGCCGTGCTACCGCCCTGCCTCCCTCCCTCCCTCCGCCGTGCTCCCGCCCTCCCTCCCTCCGCCGTGCTCCCTCCCTCCCTCCCTCCCGCCCTCCCGTGCTCCCGCCCTCCCTACCTCCCGCCCTCCGCCGTGCTCCCGCCCTCCCTCCCTCCCGCCCTCCGCCGTGCTCCCGCCCTCCGCCGTGCTCCCGCCCTCCCTCCCACCCTCCGCCGTGCTCCCGCCCTCCCTCCCACCCTCCGCCGTGCTCCCGCCCTCCCTCCCACCCTCCGCCGTGCTCCCGCCATCCCTCCCACCCTCCGCCGTGCTCCCGCCCTCCCTCCCACCCTCCGCCGTGCTCCCGCCCTCCCTCCCACACTCCGCCGTGCTCCCGCCCTCCGTCCGTCCCTCCCGCCCTCCGCCGTGCTCCCGCCCTCCGTCCGTCCCTCCCGCCCTCCGCCGTGCTCCCGCCCTCCCTCCCTCCCGCCCTCCGCCGTGCTCCCGCCCTCCGCCGTGCTCCCGCCCTCCCTCCCTCCCGCCCTCCGCCGTGCTCCCGCCCTCCCTCCCTCCCGCCCTCCGCCGTGCTCCCGCCCTCCGTCCGTCCCTCCCGCCCTCCGCCGTGCTCCCGCCCTCCGCCGTGCTCCCGCCCTCCCTCCCTCCCGCCCTCCGCCGTGCTCCCGCCCTCCCTCCCTCCCGCCCTCCGCCGTGCTCCCCGCCCTCCCTCCCTCCCGCCCTCCGCCGTGCTCCCGCCCTCCCTCCCTCCCGCCCTCCGCCGTGCTCCCGCCCTCCCTCCCTCCCGCCCTCCGCCGTGCTCCCGCCCTCCCTCCCTCCCGCCCTCCGCCGTGCTCCCGCCCTCCGCCGTGCTCCCGCCCTCCGCCGTGCTCCCTCCCTCCCGCCCTCCGCCGAGCTCCCGCCCTCCCTCCCTCCCGCCCTCCGCAGTGCTCCCGCCCTCCCTCCCTCCCGCCCTCCGCAGTGCTCCCGCCCTCCCTCCCTCCCGCCCTCCGCCGTGCTCCCGCCCTCCCTCCCTCCCGCCCTCCGCCGTGCTCCCGCCCTCCCTCCCTCCCGCCCTCCGCCGTGCTCCCGCCCTCCCTCCCTCCCGCCCTCCGCCGTGCTCCCGCCCTCCCTCCCTCCCGCCCTCCGCCGTGCTCCCGCCCTCCCTCCCTCCCGCCCTCCGCCGTGCTCCCGCCCTCCCGCCCTCCCGCCCTCCGCCGTGCTCCCGCCCTCCGCCGTGCTCCCGCCCTCCCGCCCTCCCGCCCTCCGCCGTGCTCCCGCCCTCCCGCCCTCCGCCGTGCTCCCGCCCTCCCGCCCTCCCTCCCTCCCACCCTCCGCCGTGCTCCCGCCCTCCCTCCCTCCCACCCTCCGCCGTGCTCCCGCCCTCCCTCCCTCCCACCCTCCGCCGTGCTCCCGCCCTCTCTCCCTCCCACCCTCCGCCGTGCTCCCGCCCTCCCTCCCTCCCACCCTCCGCCGTGCTCCCGCCCTCCCTCCCTCCCTCCCACCCTCCGCCGTGCTCCCGCCCTCCCTCCCTCCCACCCACCCTCCGCCGTGCTCCCGCCCTCCCTCCCTCCCACCCACCCTCCGCCGTGCTCCCGCCCTCCCTCCCTCCCACCCACCCTCCGCCGTGCTCCCGCCCTCCCTCCCTCCCACCCACCCTCCGCCGTGCTCCCGCCCTCCCTCCCTCCCACCCACCCTCCGCCGTGCTCCCGCCCACCCTCCGCCGTGCTCCCGCCCTCCCTCCCTCCCACCCTCCGCCGTGCTCCCGCCCTCCCTCCCTCCCACCCTCCGCCGTGCTCCCGCCCTCCCTCCCTCCCACCCTCCGCCGTGCTCCCGCCCTCCCTCCCTCCCACCCTCCGCCGTGCTCCCGCCCTCGCTCCCTCCCACCCTCCGCCGTGCTCCCGCCCTCCCTCCCTCCCTCCCTCCCACCCTCCGCCGTGCTCCCGCCCTCCCTCCCCTCCCACCCTCCGCCGTGCTCCCGCCCTCCCTCCCTCCCACCCTCCGCCGTGCTCCCGCCCTCCCTCCCTCCCACCCTCCGCCGTGCTCCCGCCCTCCCTCCCTCCCACCCTCCGCCGTGCTCCCGCCCTCCCTCCCTCCCACCCTCCGCCGTGCTCCCGCCCTCCCTCCCTCCCACCCTCCGCCGTGCTCCCGCCCTCCGCCGTGCTCCCGCCCTCCGCCGTGCTCCCGCCCTCCCTCCCTCCCACCCTCCGCCGTGCTCCCGCCCTCCCTCCCTCCCACCCTCCGCCGTGCTCCCGCCCTCGCTCCCTCCCACCCTCCGCCGTGCTCCCGCCCTCCCTCCCTCCCACCCTCCGCCGTGCTCCCGCCCTCCCTCCCTCCCACCCTCCGCCGTGCTCCCGCCCTCCCTCCCTCCCACCCTCCGCCGTGCTCCCGCCCTCCCTCCCTCCAACCCTCCGCCGTGCTCCCGCCCTCCCTCCCTCCAACCCTCCGCCGTGCTCCCGCCCTCCCCCTCCCTCCCGCCCTCCGCCGTGCTCCCGCCCTCCCTCCCTCCCTCCCGCCCTCCGCCGTGCTCCCGCCCACCCTCCCTCCCACCCTCCCTCCCACCCTCCCTCCCACCCTCCCTCCCACCCTCCCTCCCACCCTCCCACCCTCCCTCCCACCCTCCCTCCCACCCTCCGCCGTGCTCCCGCCCTCCCTCCCACCCTCCGCCTTGCTCCCGCCCTCCCTCCCTCCCACCCTCCCTCCCTCCCACTCTCCGCCGTGCTCCCGCCCTCCATCCCTCCCACCCTCCCTCTCTCCCACCCTCCCTCTCTCCCACCCTCCGCCGTGCTCCCGCCCTCCCTCCCTCCCACCCTCCGCCGTGCTCCCGCCCTCCCTCCCTCCCACCCTCCGCCGTGCTCCCGCCCTCCCTCCCTCCCACCCTCCGCCGTGCTCCCGCCCTCCCTCCCTCCCACCCTCCGCCGTGCTGCCGCCCTCCCTCCCTCCCACCCTCCGCCGTGCTCCCGCCCTCCCTCCCTCACACCCTCCGCCGTGCTCCCGCCCTCCCTCCCTCACACCCTCCGCCGTGCTCCCGCCCTCCCTCCCTCACACCCTCCGCCGTGCTCCCGCCCTCCCTCCCTCCCACCCTCCGCCGTGCTCCCGCCCTCCCTCCCTCCCACCCTCCGCCGTGCTCCCGCCCTCCCTCCCTCCCACCCTCCGCCGTGCTCCCGCCCTCCCTCCCTCCCACCCTCCGCCGTGCTCCCGCCCTCCCTCCCTCCCACCCTCCGCCGTGCTCCCGCCCTCCCTCCCTCCCACCCTCCCGCCGTGCTCCCGCCCTCCCGCCCTCCCTCCCTCCCACCCTCCGCCGTGCTCCCGCCCTCCCTCCCTCCCACCCTCCGCCGTGCTCCCGCCCTCCCTCCCTCCCACCCTCCGCCGTGCTCCCGCCCTCCCTCCCTCCCACCCTCCGCCGTGCTCCCGCCCTCCCTCCCTCCCCACCCTCCGCCGTGCTCCCGCCCTCCCTCCCTCCCTCCCACCCTCCGCCGTGCTCCCGCCCTCCCTCCCTCCCTCCCTCCGCCGTGCTCCCGCCCTCCCTCCCTCACTCCCTCCGCCGTGCTCCCGCCCTCCCTCCCTCACTCCCTCCGCCGTGCTCCCGCCCTCCCTCCCTCCCACCCTCCGCCGTGCTCCCGCCCTCCGCCGTGCTCCCGCCCTCCCTCCCTCCAACCCTCCGCCGTGCTCCCGCCCTCCCTCCCTCCCACCCTCCGCCGTCTCCCGCCCCTCCGCCGTGCTCCCGCCCTCCCTCCCTCCCACCCTCCTCCCACCCTCCCTCCCACCCTCCCTCCACCCTCCGCCGTGCTCCCGCCCTCCCTCTCTCCCACCCTCCCTCCCACCCTCCGCCGTGCTGCCGCCCTCCCTCCCTCCCACCCCTCCGCCGTGTTGCCGCCCTCCCTCCCTCCCTCCCTCCGCCCTGCTGCCGCCCCTCCCTCCCTCACGCCCTCCGCCGTGCTCCCGCCCTCCCTCCCTCCCGCCCTCCGCCGTGCTCCCGCCCTCCCTCCCTCCCTCCGCCGTGCTCCCGCCCTCCCTCGCCGTGCTCCCGCCCTCCCTCCCTCCCTCCGCCGTGCTCCCGCCCTCCCGCCCTCCCTCCCTCCGCCGTGCTCCCGCCCCTCCCTCCCCTCCGCCGTGCTCCCGCCCTCCGCCGTGCTCCCGCCCTCCCTCCCTCCAACCCTCCGCCGTGCTCCCGCCCTCCCTCCCTCCAACCCTCCGCCGTGCTCCCGCCCTCCCTCCCTCCCACCCTCCGCCGTGCTCCCGCCCTCCCCTCCCTCCCTCCCTCCGCCGTGCTCCCGCCCTCCCGCCCTCCCTCCCTCCGCCGTGCTCCCGCCCTCCCTCCCTCCGCCGTGCTCCCGCCCTCCCTCCCTCCCGCCCTCCGCCGTGCTCCCGCCCTCCCTCCCTCCAACCCTCCGCCGTGCTCCCGCCCTCCTCCCTCCAACCCTCCGCCGTGCTGCCGCCCTCCCTCCCTCCCACCCTCCGCCGTGCTGCCGCCCTCTCTCCCTCCCACCCTCCGCCGTGCTCCCTCCCTCCCACCCTCCGCCGTGCTCCCTCCCTCCCTCCACCCTCCGCCGTGCTGCCGCCCTCCCTCCCTCCCACCATCCGCCGTGTTCCCCGCCCTCCCTCTCTCCCACCCTCCCTCCCTCCAACCCTCTGCCGTGCTCCCGCCCTCCCTCCCTCCCTCCCTCCCACCCTCCGCCCTGCTGCCGCCCTCCCTCCCTCCCGCCCTCCGCCGTGCTCCCGCCCTCCCTCCCTCCCGCCCTCCGCCGTGCTCCCGCCCTCCGCCGTGCTCCCGCCCTCCCTCCCTCCCACCCTCCCTCCCTCCCACCCACCGCCGTGCTCCCGCCTTCCCTCCCTCCCACCCTCCGCCGTGTTCCCGCCCTCCCTCCCTCCCACCCTCCGCCGTGTTCCCGCCCTCCCTCCCTCCCACCCTCCGCCGTGTTCCCGCCCTCCCTCCCTCCCACCCTCCGCCGTGTTCCCGCCCTCCCTCCCTCCCACCCTCCGCCGTGCTCCCGCCCTCCCTCCCTCCCTCCCTCCCACCCTCCGCCGTTCTCCCGCCCTGCCACCCTCCGCCGTGCTCCCGCCCTCCCTCCCTCCCGCCCTCCGCCGTGCTCCCGCCCTCCCTCCCTCCCGCCCTCCGCCGTGCTCCCGCCCTCCCTCCCTCCCGCCGTCCGCCGTGCTCCCGCCCTCCCTCCCTCCCGCCCTCCGCCGTGCTCCCGCCCTCCCTCCCTCCCGCCCTCCGCCGTGCTCCCGCCCTCCCTCCCTCCCGCCCTCCGCCGTGCTCCCGCCCTCCGCCGTGCCTCCGCCATGCTCCCGCCCTCCGCCGTGCTCCCGCCCTCCGCCGTGCTCCCGCCCTCCCTCCCTCCCGCCCTCCGCCGTGCTCCCGCCCTCCCTCCCTCCCGCCCTCCGCCGTGCTCCCGCCCTCCCTCCCTCCCGCCCTCCGCCGTGCTCCCGCCCTCCCTCCCTCCCGCCCTCCGCCGTGCTCCCGCCCTCCCTCCCTCCCGCCCTCCGCCGTGCTCCCTCCCTCCCTCCCGCCCTCCGCCGTGCTCCCGCCCTCCCTCCCTCCCGCCCTCCGCCGTGCTCCCGCCCTCCGCCGAGCTCCCGCCCTCCCTCCCTCCCGCCTTCCGCCGTGCTCCCGCCCTCCGCCGTGCTCCCGCCCTCCCTCCCTCCCGCCCTCCGCCGTGCTCCCGCCCTCCGCCGTGCTCCCGCCCTCCGCCGTGCTCCCGCCATCCGCCGTGCTCCCGCCCTCCCTCCCTCCCGCCCTCCGCCGTGCTCCCGCCCTCCGCCGTGCTCCCGCCCTCCCTCCCTCCCGCCCTCCGCCGTACTCCCGCCCTCCCTCCCTCCCGCCCTCCGCCGTGCTCCCGCCCTCCCTCCCACCCTCCGCCGTGCTCCCGCCCTCCCTCCCACCCTCCGCCCTGCTCCCGCCCTCCCTCCCACCCTCCGCCGTGCTCCCGCCCTCCCTCCCGCCCTCCGCCGTGCTCCCGCCCTCCCTCCCTCCCTCCCGCCCTCCGCCGTGCTCCCGCCCTCCGCCGTGGTCCCGCCCTCCCTCCCACCCTCCGCCGTGCTCCCGCCCTCCCTCCCACCCTCCGCCGTGCTCCCGCCCTCCCACCCTCCCACCCACCCTCCGCCGTGCTCCCGCCCTCCCTCCCCCCCTCCGCCGTGCTCCCGCCCTCCCTCCCCCCCTCCGCCGTGCTCCCGCCCTCCCTCCCCCCCTCCGCCGTGCTCCCGCCCTCCCTCCCCCCCTCCGCCGTGCTCCCGCCCTCCGCCGTGCTCCCGCCCTCCCTCCATCCCACCCTCCCTCCCTCCCACCCTCCGCCGTGCTGCCGCCCTCCCGCCCTCCCGCCCTCCGCCCTGCTCCCGCCCTCCGCCGTTCTCCCGCCCTCCGCCCTGCTCCCGCCCTCCGCCGTGCTCCCGCCCTCCGCCATGCTCCCCCCCCTCCCTCCCTCCCGCCCTCCGCCATGCTCCCGCCATCCGCCGTGCTCCCGCCCTCCCTCCCACCCGCCCTCCGCCGTGCTCCCGCCCTCCGCCGTGCTCCCGCCCTCCCGCCCTCCCGCCCTCCGCCGTGCTCCCGCCCTCCCTCCCTACCGCCCTCCGCCGTGCTCCCCCCCCCTCCCTCCCGCCCTCCGCCGTGCTCCCCGCCCTCCCTCCCCTCAAACCCTCCGCCGTGCTCCCGCCCTCCCTCCCCTCCAACCCTCCGCCGTGCTCCCGCCCTCCCTCCCCTCCAACCCTCCGCCGTGCTCCCGCCCTCCCTCCCCTCCAACCCTCCGCCGTGCACCCGCCCTCCCTCCCTCCCTCCCTCCCACCCTCCGCCGTGCTCCCGCCCTCCCTCCCTCCCACCCTCCGCCGTGCTCCCGCCCTCCCTCCCTCCCACCCTCCGCCGTGCTCCCGCCCTCCCTCCCTCCCACCCTCCGCCGTGCTCCCGCCCTCCCTCCCTCCCGCCCTCCGCCGTGCTCCCGCCCTCCCTCCCTCCCGCCCTCCGCCGTGCTCCCGCCCTCCGCCGTGCTCCCGCCCTCCCTCCCTCCCGCCCTCCGCCGTGCTCCCGCCCTCCCTCCCTCCCGCCCTCCGCCGTGCTCCCGCCCTCCCTCCCTCCCGCCCTCCGCCGTGCTCCCGCCCTCCCTCCCTCCCGCCCTCCGCCGTGCTCCCGCCCTCCCTCCCTCCCGCCCTCCGCCGTGCTCCCGCCCTCCCTCCCGCCCTCCCACCCTCCCTCCCACCCTCCGCCGTGCTCCCCCCCTCCCTCCCTCCCGCCCTCCGCCGTGCTCCCGCCCTCCCTCCCCTCAAACCCTCCGCCGTGCTCCCGCCCTCCCTCCCCTCCAACCCTCCGCCGTGCTCCCGCCCTCCCTCCCCTCCAACCCTCCGCCGTGCTCCCGCCCTCCCTCCCCTCCAACCCTCCGCCGTGCTCCCGCCCTCCCTCCCCTCCAACCCTCCGCCGTGCTCCCGCCCTCCCTCCCCTCCAACCCTCCGCCGTGCTCCCGCCCTCCCTCCCCTCCAACCCTCCGCCGTGCTCCCGCCCTCCTTCCCCTCCAACCCTCCGCCGTGCTCCCGCCCTCCCTCCCCTCCAACCCTCCGCCGTGCTCCCGCCCTCCCTCCCCTCCAACCCTCCGCCGTGCTCCCGCCCTCCCTCCCCTCCAACCCTCCGCCGTGCTCCCGCCCTCCCTCCCCTCCAACCCTCCGCCGTGCTCCCGCCCTCCCTCCCCTCCAACCCTCCGCCGTGCTCCCGCCCTCCCTCCCCTCCAACCCTCCGCCGTGCTCCCGCCCTCCCTCCCTCCCTCCCTCCCACCCTCCGCCGTGCTCCCGCCCTCCCTCCCTCCCTCCCGCCCGCCGCCGTGCTCCCGCCCGCCGCCGTGCTCCCGCCCTCCCTCCCTCCCGCCCGCCGCCGTGCTCCCGCCCTCCCTCCCTCCCGCCCGCCGCCGTGCTCCCGCCCTCCCTCCCGCCCTCCGCCGTGCTCCCGCCCTCCCTCCCGCCCTCCGCCGTGCTCCCGCCCTCCCTCCCTCCCTCCCGCTCTCCGCCGTGCTCCCGCCCTCCCTCCCTCCCTCCCGCTCTCCGCCGTGCTCCCGCCCTCCCTCCCCTCCAACCCTCCGCCGTGCTCCCGCCCTCCCTCCCCTCCAACCCTCCGCCGTGCTCCCGCCCTCCCTCCCTCCCTCCCTCCCACCCTCCGCCGTGCTCCCGCCCTCCCTCCCTCCCTCCCGCCCGCCGCCGTGCTCCCGCCCGCCGCCGTGCTCCCGCCCTCCCTCCCTCCCGCCCTCCGCCGTGCTCCCGCCCTCCCTCCCTCCCGCCCTCCGCCGTGCTCCCGCCCTCCCTCCCGCCCTCCCTCCCGCCCTCCGCCGTGCTCCCGCCCTCCCTCCCGCTCTCCGCCGTGCTCCCGCCCTCCCTCCCTCCCTCCCGCTCTCCGCCGTGCTCCCGCCCTCCCTCCCTCCCTCCCGCTCTCCGCCGTGCTCCCGCCCTCCCTCCCTCCCTCCCGCTCTCCGCCGTGCTCCCGCCCTCCCTCCCTCCCTCCCGCTCTCCGCCGTGCTCCCGCCCTCCCTCCCTCCCTCCCGCTCTCCGCCGTGCTCCCGCCCTCCCTCCCTCCCTCCCGCTCTCCGCCGTGCTCCCGCCCTCCCTCCCTCCCTCCCGCTCTCCCTCCCTCCCTCCCGCTCTCCGCCGTGCTCCCGCCCTCCCTCCCTCCCTCCCGCTCTCCGCCGTGCTCCCGCCCTCCCTCCCTCCCTCCCGCTCTCCGCCGTGCTCCCGCCCTCCCTCCCTCCCTCCCGCTCTCCGCCGTGCTCCCGCCCTCCCTCCCTCCCTCCCGCTCTCCGCCGTGCTCCCGCCCTCCCTCCCTCCCTCCCGCTCTCCGCCGTGCTCCCGCCCTCCCTCCCTCCCTCCCGCTCTCCGCCGTGCTCCCGCCCTCCCTCCCTCCCTCCCGCTCTCCGCCGTGCTCCCGCCCTCCCTCCCTCCCTCCCGCTCTCCGCCGTGCTCCCGCCCTCCCTCCCTCCCTCCCGCCCTCCGCCGTGCTCCCGCCCTCCGCCGTTCTGCCGCCCTCCCTCCCTCCCGCCCTCCGCCGTTCTGCCGCCCTCCCTCCCTCCCGCCCTCCGCCGTGCTCCCCGCCCTCCCTCCCACCCTCCGCCGTGCTCCCGCCCTCCCTCTCTCCCACCCTCCGCCGTGCTCCCCTCCCGCCCTCCCTCTCTCCCACCCTCCGCCGTGCTCCCGCCCTCCCTCCCGCCCTCCGCCGTGCTCCCGCCCTCCCTCCCTCCCGCCCTCCGCCGTGCTCCCGCCCTCCCTCCATCCCGCCCTCCGCCGTGCTCCCGCCCTCCCTCCCTCCCGCCCTCCGCCGTGCTCCCGCCCTCCGCCGTGCTCCCGCCCTCCCTCCCTCCCACCCTCCGCCGTGCTCCCGCCCTCCCTCCCTCCCACCCTCCGCCGTGCTCCCGCCCTCCCTCCCTCCCACCCTCCGCCGTGCTCCCGCCCTCCCTCCCTCCCACCCTCCGCCGTGCTCCCGCCCTCCCTCCCTCCCACCCTCCGCCGTGCTCCCGCCCTCCCTCCCTCCCACCCTCCGCCGTGCTCCCGCCCTCCGCCGTGCTCCCGCCCTCCCTCCCTCCCACCCTCCGCCGTGCTCCCGCGCTCCCGCCCTCCCTCCCTCCAGCCCTCCGCCGTGCTCCCGCCCTCCCTCGCTCCCGCCCTCCGCCGTGTTGCCGCCCTCCCTCCCTCCCGCCCTTCGCCGTGCTGCCGCCCTCCCTCCCTCCGCCGTGCTGCCGCCCTCCCTCCCTCCCGCCCTCCGCCGTGCTGCCGCCCTCCCTCCCTCCCGCCCTCCGCCGTGCTCCCGCCCTCCCGCCCTCCGCCGTGCTGCCGCCCGCCCTCCCTCCCACCCTCCGCCGTGCTCCCGCCCTCCCTCCCTCCCACCCTCCGCCGTGCTCCCGCCCTCCCTCCCTCCCACCCTCCGCCGTGCTCCCGCCCTCCCTCCCTCCCACCCTCCGCCGTGCTCCCGCCCTCCCTCCCTCCCACCCTCCGCCGTGCTCCCGCCCTCCCACCCTCCGCCGTGCTCCCGCCCTCCCACCCTCCGCCGTGCTCCCGCCCTCCCACCCTCCGCCGTGCTCCCGCCCTCCCTCCCTCCCACCCTCCGCCGTGCTCCCGCCCTCCCTCCCTCCCACCCTCCGCCGTGCTCCCGCCCTCCCTCCCTCCCACCCTCCGCCGTGCTCCCGCCCTCCCTCCCTCCCACCCTCCGCCGTGCTCCCGCCCTCCCTCCCTCCCACCCTCCGCCGTGCTCCCCGCCCTCCCTCCCTCCCACCCTCCGCCGTGCTCCCGCCCTCCCTCCCTCCCACCCTCCGCCGTGCTCCCGCCCTCCCTCCCTCCCACCCTCCGCCGTGCTCCCGCCCTCCCTCCCTCCCACCCTCCGCCGTGCTCCCGCCCTCCCTCCCTCCCACCCTCCGCCGTGCTCCCGCCCTCCCTCCCTCCCACCCTCCGCCGTGCTCCCGCCCTCCCTCCCTCCCACCCTCCGCCGTGCTCCCGCCCTCCCTCCCTCCCACCCTCCGCCGTGCTCCCGCCCTCCCTCCCGCCCTCCCTCCCACCCTCCGTCCCACCCTCCCTCCCACCCTCCGCCGTGCTCCCGCCCTCCCTCCCACCCTCCCTCCCACCCTCCCTCCCACCCTCCGCCGTGCTCCCGCCCTCCCTCCCACCCTCCCTCCCACCCTCCGCCGTGCTCCCGCCCTCCCTCCCACCCTCCGCCGTGCTCCCGCCCTACCTCCCACCCTCCCTCCCACCCTCCGCCGTGCACCCGCCCTCCCTCCCGCCCTCCGCCGTGCACCCGCCCTCCCTCCCGCCCTCCGCCGTGCTCCCGCCCTCCCTCCCGCCCTCCGCCGTGCTCCCGCCCTCCCTCCCGCTCTCCGCCGTGCTCCCGCCCTCCCTCCCTCCCTCCCGCTCTCCGCCGTGCTCCCGCCCTCCCTCCCTCCCTCCCGCTCTCCGCCGTGCTCCCGCCCTCCCTCCCTCCCTCCCGCTCTCCGCCGTGCTCCCGCCCTCCCTCCCTCCCTCCCGCTCTCCGCCGTGCTCCCGCCCTCCCTCCCTCCCTCCCGCTCTCCGCCGTGCTCCCGCCCTCCCTCCCTCCCTCCCGCTCTCCGCCGTGCTCCCGCCCTCCCTCCCTCCCTCCCGCTCTCCGCCGTGCTCCCGCCCTCCCTCCCTCCCTCCCGCTCTCCGCCGTGCTCCCGCCGTGCTCCCGCCCTCCCTCCCTCCCTCCCGCTCTCCGCCGTGCTCCCGCCCTCCCTCCCTCCCTCCCGCTCTCCGCCGTGCTCCCGCCCTCCCTCCCTCCCTCCCGCTCTCCGCCGTGCTCCCGCCCTCCGCCGTGCTCCCGCCCTCCCTCCCTCCCTCCCGCTCTCCGCCGTGCTCCCCGCCCTCCCTCCCTCCCTCCCGCCCTCCGCCGTGCTCCCGCCCTCCGCCGTGCTCCCGCCCTCCGCCGTGCTCCCGCCCTCCCTCCCTCCCGACCTCCGCCGTGCTCCCGCCCTCCGCCGTTCTGCCGCCCTCCCTCCCTCCCGCCCTCCGCCGTTCTGCCGCCCTCCCTCCCTCCCGCCCTCCGCCGTGCTGCCGCCCTCCCTCCCTCCCGCCCTCCGCCGTGCTCCCGCCCTCCCTACCTCCCGCCCTCCGCCGTGCTCCCGCCCTCCCTCCCTCCCGCCCTCCGCCGTGCTCCCGCCCTCCGCCGTGCTCCCGCCCTCCCTCCCACCCTCCGCCGTGCTCCCGCCCTCCCTCCCACCCTCCGCCGTGCTCCCGCCCTCCCTCCCACCCTCCGCCGTGCTCCCGCCCTCCCTCCCACCCTCCGCCGTGCTCCCGCCCTCCCTCCCACCCTCCGCCGTGCTCCCGCGCTCGCGCCCTCCCTCCCACCCTCCGCCGTGCTCCCGCCCTCCGTCCCTCCCTCCCACCCTACGCCGTGCTCCCGCCCTCCGTCCGTCCCTCCCACCCTCCGCCGTGCTCCCGCCCTCCCTCCCTCCCACCCTCCGCCTTGCTCCCGCCCTCCCTC
The DNA here is from genome assembly GCF_030684315.1 of Stegostoma tigrinum. Taxonomy (NCBI): domain Eukaryota; kingdom Metazoa; phylum Chordata; class Chondrichthyes; order Orectolobiformes; family Stegostomatidae; genus Stegostoma; species Stegostoma tigrinum. The sequence goes on from NC_081380.1 coordinate 41,059,998, forward strand.
CCTCCCACCCTCCGCCGTGCTCCCGCCCTCCCTCCCTCCCACCCTCCGCCGTGCTCCCGCCCTCCCACCCTCCGCCGTGCTCCCGCCCTCCCTCCCTCCCACCCTCCGCCGTGCTCCCGCCCTCCCTCCCACCCTCCGCCGTGCTCCCGCCCTCCCTCCCACCCTCCGCCGTGCTCCCGCCCTCCCTCCCACCCTCCGCCGTGCTCCTGCCCTCCCTCTCTCCCACCCTCCGCCGTGCTCCCCTCCCGCCCTCCCTCTCTCCCACCCTCCGCCGTGCTCCCGCCCTCCCTCCCGCCCTCCGCCGTGCTCCCGCCCTCCCTCCCTCCCGCCCTCCGCCGTGCTCCCGCCCTCCCTCCATCCCGCCCTCCGCCGTGCTCCCGCCCTCCCTCCCTCCCGCCTCCCTCCGCCGTGCTCCCGCCCTCCGCCGTGCTCCCGCCCTCCCTCCCTCCCACCCTCCGCCGTGCTCCCGCCCTCCCTCCCTCCCACCCTCCGCCGTGCTCCCGCCCTCCCTCCCTCCCACCCTCCGCCGTGCTCCCGCCCTCCCTCCCTCCCACCCTCCGCCGTGCTCCCGCCCTCCCTCCCTCCCACCCTCCGCCGTGCTCCCGCCCTCCCACCCTCCCACCCTCCGCCGTGCTCCCGCCCTCCCTACCTCCCACCCTCCGCCGTGCTCCCGCCCTCCCTCCCTCCCACCCTCCGCCGTGCTCCCGCCCTCCCTCCCTCCCACCCTCCGCCGTGCTCCCGCCCTCCCTCCCTCCCACCCTCCGCCTGCTCCCGCCCTCCCTCCCTCCCGCCCTCCGCCGTGCTCCCGCCCTCCCTCCCTCCCGCCCTCCGCCGTGCTCCCGCCCTCCCTCCCTCCCGCCCTCCGCCGTGCTCCCGCCCTCCCTCCCTCCCGCCCTCCGCCGTGCTCCCGCCCTCCGCCGTGCTCCTGCACTCCCTCCCTCCCGCCCTCCGCCGTGCTCCCGCCCTCCCTCTCTCCCACCCTCCGCCGTGCTCCCGCCCTCCCTCCCTCCCGCCCTCCGCCGTGCTCCCGCCCTCCCTCCCTCCCGCCCTCCGCCGTGCTCCCGCCCTCCCTCCCTCCCGCCCTCCGCCGTGCTCCCGCCCTCCCTCCCTCCCGCCCTCCGCCGTGCTCCCGCCCTCCCTCCCTCCCGCCCTCCGCCGTGCTCCCGCCCTCCCTCCCTCCCGCCCTCCGCCGTGCTCCCGCCCTCCCTCCCTCCCGCCCTCCGCCGTGCTCCCGCCCTCCGCCGTGCCTCCGCCATGCTCCCGCCCTCCGCCGTGCTCCCGCCCTCCGCCGTGCTCCCGCCCTCCTCCCTCCCGCCCTCCGCCATGCTCCCGCCCTCCGCCGTGCTCCCGCCCTCCCTCCCTCCCGCCCTCCGCCGTGCTCCCGCCCTCCCTCCCTCCCGCCCTCCGCCGTGCTCCCGCCCTCCCTCCCTCCCGCCCTCCGCCGTGCTCCCGCCCTCCCTCCCTCCCGCCCTCCGCCGTGCTCCCGCCCTCCCTCCCTCCCGCCCTCCGCCGTGCTCCCGCCCTCCCTCCCGCCCTCCGCCGTGCTCCGCCCTCCCTCCCGCCCTCCGCCGTGCTCCCGCCCTCCCTCCCTCCCGCCCTCCGCCGTGCTCCCGCCCTCCCTCCCTCCCGCCCTCCGCCGAGCTCCCGCCCTCCCTCCCTCCCGCCCTCCGCCGTGCTCCCGCCCTCCGCCGTGCTCCCGCCATCCGCCGTGCTCCCGCCCTCCCTCCCTCCCGCCCTCCGCCGTGCTCCCGCCCCTCCGCCGTGCTCCCGCCCTCCCTCCCTCCCGCCCTCCGCCGTGCTCCCGCCCTCCCTCCCTCCCGCCCTCCGCCGTGCTCCCGCCCTCCCTCCCACCCTCCGCCGTGCTCCCGCCCTCCCTCCCACCCTCCGCCCTGCTCCCGCCCTCCCTCCCACCCTCCGCCGTGCTCCCGCCCTCCCTCCCGCCCTCCGCCGTGCTCCCGCCCTCCGCCGTGCTCCCGCCCTCCCTCCCTCCCGCCCTCCGCCGTGCTCCCGCCCTCCGCCGTGCTCCCGCCCTCCCTCCCACCCTCCGCCGTGCTCCCGCCCTCCCACCCACCCTCCGCCGTGCTCCCGCCCTCCCTCCCCCCCTCCGCCGTGCTCCCGCCCTCCCTCCCCCCCTCCGCCGTGCTCCCGCCCTCCCTCCCCCCCTCCGCCGTGCTCCCGCCCTCCCTCCCCCCCTCCGCCGTGCTCCCGCCCTCCCTCCCCCCCTCCGCCGTGCTCCCGCCCTCCCACCCCCCCACCCCCCCTCCGCCGTGCTCCCGCCCTCCGCCGTGCTCCCGCCCTCCGCCGTGCTCCCGCCCTCCCTCCATCCCACCCTCCCTCCCTCCCACCCTCCGCCGTGCTGCCGCCCTCCCGCCCTCCCGCCCTCCGCCCTGCTCCCGCCCTCCCGCCCTCCGCCGTTCTCCCGCCCTCCGCCGTTCTCCCGCCCTCCGCCGTTCTCCCGCCCTCCGCCCTGCTCCCGCCCTCCGCCCTGCTCCCGCCCTCCGCCGTGCTCCCGCCCTCCGCCATGCTCCCCCCCCTCCCTCCCTCCCGCCCTCCGCCGTGCTCCCGCCCTCCCTCCCTCCCGCCCTCCGCCGTGCTCCCGCCCTCCCTCCCATCCGCCCTCCGCCGTGCTCCCGCCCTCCGCCGTGCTCCCGCCCTCCCTCCCTCCCGCCCTCCGCCGTGCTCCCCCCCCCTCCCTCCCGCCCTCCGCCGTGCTCCCGCCCTCCCTCCCTCCCGCCCTCCGCCGTGCTCCCGCCCTCCCTCCCCTCAAACCCTCCGCCGTGCTCCCGCCCTCCCTCCCCTCCAACCCTCCGCCGTGCACCCGCCCTCCCTCCCCTCCAACCCTCCGCCGTGCACCCGCCCTCCCTCCCCTCCAACCCTCCGCCGTGCACCCGCCCTCCCTCCCTCCCTCCCTCCCACCCTCCGCCGTGCTCCCGCCCTCCCTCCCTCCCGCCCTCCGCCGTGCTCCCGCCCTCCCTCCCTCCCGCCCTCCGCCGTGCTCCCGCACTCCCTCCCTCCCGCCCTCCGCCGTGCTCCCGCCCTCCCTCCCTCCCGCCCTCCGCCGTGCTCCCGCCCTCCCTCCCTCCCACCCTCCGCCGTGCTCCCGCCCTCCCTCCCTCCCACCCTCCCTCCCACCCTCCGCCGTGCTCCCCCCCTCCCTCCCTCCCGCCCTCCGCCGTGCTCCCGCCCTCCCTCCCCTCAAACCCTCCGCCGTGCTCCCGCCCTCCCTCCCCTCAAACCCTCCGCCGTGCTCCCGCCCTCCCTCCCCTCCAACCCTCCGCCGTGCTCCCGCCCTCCCTCCCCTCCAACCCTCCGCCGTGCTCCCGCCCTCCCTCCCCTCCAACCCTCCGCCGTGCTCCCGCCCTCCCTCCCCTCCAACCCTCCGCCGTGCTCCCGCCCTCCCTCCCCTCCAACCCTCCGCCGTGCTCCCGCCCTCCCTCCCCCTCCCCTCCAACCCTCCGCCGTGCTCCCGCCCTCCCTCCCCTCCAACCCTCCGCCGTGCTCCCGCCCTCCCTCCCCTCCAACCCTCCGCCGTGCTCCCGCCCTCCCTCCCTCCCTCCCTCCCACCCTCCGCCGTGCTCCCGCCCTCCCTCCCTCCCTCCCGCCCTCCCTCCCTCCCTCCCGCCCGCCGCCGTGCTCCCGCCCTCCCTCCCTCCCGCCCGCCGCCGTGCTCCCGCCCTCCCGCCCTCCGCCGTGCTCCCGCCCTCCCTCCCTCCCGCCCTCCGCCGTGCTCCCGCCCTCCCTCCCACCCTCCGCCGTGCTCCCGCCCTCCCTCCCTCCCACCCTCCCTCCCACCCTCCGCCGTGCTCCCGCCCTCTCTCCCTCCCTCCCTCCCTCCCACCCTCCGCCGTGCTCCCGCCCTCCCTCCCTCCCTCCCACCCTCCGCCGTGCTCCCGCCCTCCCTCCCTCCCACCCTCCGCCGTGCTCCCGCCCTCCCTCCCTCCCACCCTCCGCCGTGCTCCCGCCCTCCCTCCCTCCCTCCCACCCTCCGCCGTGCTCCCGCCCTCCCTCCCTCCCTCCCACCCTCCGCCGTGCTCCCGCCCTCCCTCCCTCCCTCCCATCCTCCGCCGTGCTCCCGCCCTCCCTCCCTCCCTCCCACCCTCCGCCGTGCTCCCGCCCTCCCTCCCTCCCTCCCACCCTCCGCCGTGCTCCCGCCCTCCCTCCCTCCCTCCCACCCTCCGCCGTGCTCCCGCCCTCCCTCCCTCCCTCCCACCCTCCGCCGTGCTCCCGCCCTCCCTCCCTCCCGCCCTCCGCCGTGCTCCCGCCCTCCGCCGTGCTCCCGCCCTCCCTCCCTCCCGCCCTCCGCCGTGCTCCCGCCCTCCCTCCCTCCCGCCCTCCGCCGTGCTCCCGCCCTCCCTCCCTCCCGCCCTCCGCCGTGCTCCCGCCCTCCCTCCCTCCCGCCCTCCGCCGTGCTCCCGCCCTCCCTCCCTCCCGCCCTCCGCCGTGCTCCCGCCCTCCCTCCCTCCCGCCCTCCGCCGTGCTCCCGCCCTCCCTCCCTCCCACCCTCCGCCGTGCTCCCGCCCTCCGCCGTGCTCCCGCGCTCCCGCCCTCCCTCCCTCCAGCCCTCCGCCGTGCTCCCGCCCTCCCTCGCTCCCGCCCTCCGCCGTGTTGCCGCCCTCCCTCCCTCCCGCCCTTCGCCGTGGTGCCGCCCTCCCTCCCTCCGCCGTGCTGCCGCCCTCCCTCCCTCCCGCCCTCCGCCGTGCTGCCGCCCTCCCTCCCTCCCACCCTCCGCCGTGCTCCCGCCCTCCCGCCCTCCGCCGTTCTGCCGCCCTCCCTCCCTCCCACCCTCCGCCGTGCTCCCGCCCTCCCTCCGCCGTGCTCCCGCCCTCCCTCCCACCCTCCGCCGTGCTCCCGCCCTCCCTCCCTCCCACCCTCCGCCGTGCTCCCGCCCTCCCTCCCTCCCACCCTCCGCCGTGCTCCCGCCCTCCCTCCCTCCCACCCTCCGCCGTGCTCCCGCCCTCCCTCCCTCCCACCCTCCGCCGTGCTCCCGCCCTCCCTCCCTCCCACCCTCCGCCGTGCTCCCGCCCTCCCACCCTCCGCCGTGCTCCCGCCCTCCCACCCTCCGCCGTGCTCCCGCCCTCCCACCCTCCGCCGTGCTCCCGCCCTCCCACCCTCCGCCGTGCTCCCGCCCTCCCACCCTCCGCCGTGCTCCCGCCCTCCCACCCTCCGCCGTGCTCCCGCCCTCCCTCCCTCCGCCGTGCTCCCGCCCTCCCTCCCTCCCGCCCTCCCTCCCTCCCACCCTCCGCCGTGCTCCCGCCCTCCCTCCCTCCCACCCTCCGCCGTGCTCCCGCCCTCCCTCCCTCCCACCCTCCGCCGTGCTCCCGCCCTCCCTCCCTCCCACCCTCCGCCGTGCTCCCGCCCTCCCTCCCTCCCACCCTCCGCCGTGCTCCCGCCCTCCCTCCCTCCCACCCTCCGCCGTGCTCCCGCCCTCCCTCCCTCCCACCCTCCGCCGTGCTCCCGCCCTCCCTCCCTCCCACCCTCCGCCGTGCTCCCGCCCTCCCTCCCTCCCACCCTCCGCCGTGCTCCCGCCCTCCCTCCCTCCCACCCTCCGCCGTGCTCCCGCCCTCCCTCCCTCCCACCCTCCGCCGTGCTCCCGCCCTCCCTCCCTCCCACCCTCCGCCGTGCTCCCGCCCTCACTCCCTCCCACCCTCCGCCGTGCTCCCGCCCTCACTCCCTCCCACCCTCCGCCGTGCTCCCGCCCTCCCTCCCTCCCACCCTCCGCCGTGCTCCCGCCCTCCCTCCCTCCCACCCTCCGCCGTGCTCCCGCCCTCCCTCCCTCCCACCCTCCGCCGTGCTCCCGCCCTCCCTCCCTCCCACCCTCCGCCGTGCTCCCGCCCTCCCTCCCACCCTCCGCCGTGCTCCCGCCCTCCCTCCCACCCTCCATCCCACCCTCCCTCCCACCCTCCGCCGTGCTCCCGCCCTCCCTCCCACCCTCCCTCCCACCCTCCCTCCCACCCTCCGCCGTGCTCCCGCCCTCCCTCCCACCCTCCGCCGTGCTCCCGCCCTCCCTCCCACCCTCCGCCGTGCTCCCGCCCTCCCTCCCACCCTCCCTCCCACCCTCCGCCGTGCTCCCGCCCTCCCTCCCACCCTCCGCCGTGCTCCCGCCCTCCCTCCCACCCTCCATCCCACCCTCCCTCCCACCCTCCGCCGTGCTCCCGCCCTCCCTCCCACCCTCCCTCCCACCCTCCCTCCCACCCTCCGCCGTGCTCCCGCCCTCCCTCCCACCCTCCGCCGTGCTCCCGCCCTCCCTCCCACCCTCCGCCGTGCTCCCGCCCTCCCTCCCACCCTCCCTCCCACCCTCCGCCGTGCACCCGCCCTCCCTCCCACCCTCCGCCGTGCTCCCGCCCTCCCTTCCACCCTCCGCCGTGCTCCCGCCCTCCCTCCCGCCCTCCGCCGTGCTCCCGCCCTCCCTCCCGCTCTCCGCCGTGCTCCCGCCCTCCCTCCCGCTCTCCGCCGTGCTCCCGCCCTCCCTCCCTCCCTCCCGCTCTCCGCCGTGCTCCCGCCCTCCCTCCCTCCCTCCCGCTCTCCGCCGTGCTCCCGCCCTCCCTCCCTCCCTCCCGCTCTCCGCCGTGCTCCCGCCCTCCCTCCCTCCCTCCCGCTCTCCGCCGTGCTCCCGCCCGCCGCCGTGCTCCCGCCCTCCCTCCCTCCCTCCCGCTCTCCGCCGTGCTCCCGCCCTCCCTCCCTCCCTCCCGCTCTCCGCCGTGCTCCCGCCCTCCCTCCCTCCCTCCCGCTCTCCGCCGTGCTCCCGCCCTCCCTCCCTCCCTCCCGCTCTCCGCCGTGCTCCCGCCCTCCCTCCCTCCCTCCCGCTCTCCGCCGTGCTCCCGCCCTCCCTCCCTCCCTCCCGCTCTCCGCCGTGCTCCCGCCCTCCGCCGTGCTCCCGCCCTCCCTCCCTCCCTCCCGCCCTCCGCCGTGCTCCCGCTCTCCCTCCCTCCCTCCCGCCCTCCGCCGTGCTCCCGCCCTCCCTCCCTCCCTCCCGCCCTCCGCCGTGCTCCCGCCCTCCCTCCCTCCCTCCCGCCCTCCGCCGTGCTCCCGCCCTCCGCCGTGCTCCCGCCCTCCGCCGTGCTCCCAGCCCTCCCTCCCTCCCGCCCTCCGCCGTGCACCCGCCCTCCGCCGTGCTCCCGCCCTCCGCCGTTCTGCCGCCCTCCGCCGTTCTGCCGCCCTCCCTCCCTCCCGCCCTCCGCCGTGCTGCCGCCCTCCCTCCCTCCCGCCCTCCGCCGTGCTCCCGCCCTCCCTACCTCCCGCCCTCCGCCGTGCTCCCGCCCTCCCTCCCTCCCGCCCTCCGCCGTGCTCCCGCCCTCCCTCCCTCCCGCCCTCCGCCGTGCTCCCGCCCTCCGCCGTGCTCCCGCCCTCCCTCCCTCCCGCCTCCGCCGTGCTCCCGCCCTCCCTCCCACCCTCCGCCGTGCTCCCGCCCTCCCTCCCACCCTCCGCCGTGCTCCCGCCCTCCCTCCCACCCTCCGCCGTGCTCCCGCCCTCCCCCTCCCACCCTCCGCCGTGCTCCCGCGCTCGCGCCCTCCCTCCCACCCTCCGCCGTGCTCCCGCCCTCCGTCCCTCCCTCCCACCCTACGCCGTGCTCCCGCCCTCCGTCCGTCCCTCCCACCCTCCGCCGTGCTCCCGCCCTCCCTCCCTCCCACCCTCCGCCTTGCTCCCGCCCTCCCTCCCTCCCACCCTCCGCCGTGCTCCCGCCCTCCCTCCCTCCCACCCTCCGCCGTGCTCCCGCCCTCCCTCCCTCCCACCCTCCGCCGTGCTCCCGCCCTCCCTCCCTCCCACCCTCCGCCGTGCTCCCGCCCTCCCTCCCTCCCACCCTCCGCCGTGCTCCCGCCCTCCCTCCCTCCCACCCTCCGCCGTGCTCCCGCCCCTCCCTCCCTCCCACCCTCCGCCGTGCTCCCGCCCTCCCTCCCAACCTCCGCCGTGCTCCCGCCCTCCCTCCCACCCTCCGCCGTGCTCCCGCCCTCCCTCCCACCCTCCGCCGTGCTCCCGCCCTCCCTCTCTCCCACCCTCCGCCGTGCTCCCCTCCCGCCCTCCCTCCCTCCCGCCCTCCGCCGTGCTCCCGCCCTCCTCCCTCCCGCCCTCCGCCGTGCTCCCGCCCTCCCTCCATCCCGCCCTCCGCCGTGCTCCCGCCCTCCCTCCCTCCCGCCCTCCGCCGTGCTCCCGCCCTCCGCCGTGCTCCCGCCCTCCCTCCCTCCCACCCTCCGCCGTGCTCCCGCCCTCCCTCCCTCCCACCCTCCGCCGTGCTCCCGCCCTCCCTCCCTCCCACCCTCCGCCGTGCTCCCGCCCTCCCTCCCTCCCACCCTCCGCCGTGCTCCCGCCCTCCCTCCCTCCCACCCTCCGCCGTGCTCCCGCCCTCCCACCCTCCCACCCTCCGCCGTGCTCCCGCCCTCCCACCCTCCCCGTGCTCCCGCCCTCCCACCCTCCCACCCTCCGCCGTGCTCCCGCCCTCCCTACCTCCCACCCTCCGCCGTGCTCCCGCCCTCCCTCCCTCCCACCCTCCGCCGTGCTCCGCCCTCCCTCCCTCCCACCCTCCGCCGTGCTCCCGCCCTCCCTCCCTCCCACCCTCCGCCGTGCTCCCGCCCTCCCTCCCTCCCACCCTCCGCCGTGCTCCCGCCCTCCCTCCCTCCCACCCTCCGCCGTGCTCCCGCCCTCCCTCCCTCCCCACCCTCCGCCGTGCTCCCGCCCTCCCTCCCTCCCACCCTCCGCCGTGCTCCCGCCCTCCCTCCCTCCCACCCTCCGCCGTGCTCCCGCCCTCCCTCCCTCCCACCCTCCGCCGTGCTCCCGCCCTCCCTCCCTCCCACCCTCCGCCGTGCTCCCGCCCTCCCTCCCTCCCACCCTCCGCCGTGCTCCCGCCCTCCGCCGTGCTCCTGCGCTCCCTCCCTCCCGCCCTCCGCCGTGCTCCCGCCCTCCCTCTCTCCCACCCTCCGCCGTGCTCCCGCCCTCCCTCCCTCCCGCCCTCCGCCGTGCTCCCGCCCGCCGCCGTGCTCCCGCCCTCCCTCCCTCCCACCCTCCGCCGTGCTCCCGCCCTCCCTCCCTCCCACCCTCCGCCGTGCTCCCGCCCTCCCTCCCTCCCACCCTCCGCCGTGCTCCCGCCCTCCCGCCCTCCCTCCCTCCCACCCTCCGCCGTGCTCCCGCCCTCCCGCCCTCCTCCCTCCCACCCTCCGCCGGCTCCCGCCCTCCCTCCCTCCCACCCTCCGCCGTGCTCCCGCCCTCCCTCCCTCCCACCCTCCGCCGTGCTCCCGCCTCCCTCCCTCCACCCTCCGCCGTGCTCCCGCCCTCCCTCCCTCCCACCCTCCGCCGTGCTCCCGCCCTCCCTCCCTCCCACCCTCCGCCGTGCTCCCGCCCTCCCTCCCTCCCACCCTCCGCCGTGCTCCCACCCTCCGCCGTGCTCCCGCCCTCCCTCCCTCCCACCCTCCGCCGTGCTCCCGCCCTCCCTCCCTCCCACCCTCCGCCGTGCTCCCGCCCTCCCTCCCTCCCACCCTCCGCCGTGCTCCCGCCCTCCCTCCCGCCCTCCCTCCCTCCCACCCTCCGCCGTGCTCCCCGCCCTCCCTCCCTCCCACCCTCCGCCGTGCTCCCGCACTCCCTCCCTCCCGCCCTCCCTCCCTCCCACCCTCCGCTTGCTCCCGCCCTCCTCCCTCCCACCCTCCGCCGTGCTCCCGCCCTCCCTCCCTCCCACCCTCCGCCGTGCTCCCGCCCTCCGCCGTGCTCCCCGCCCTCCCTCCCTCCCACCCTCCACCGTGCTCCCGCCCTCCCTCCCTCCCACCCTCCGCCGTGCTCCCGCCCTCCCTCCCTCCCGCCCTCCGCCGTGCTCCCGCCCTCCCTCCCTCCCGCCCTCCGCCGTGCTCCCGCCCTCCCTCCCTCCCGCCCTCCGCCGTGCTCCCCGCCCTCCCTCCCTCCCGCCCTCCGCCGTGCTCCCGCCCTCCCTCCCTCCCGCCCTCCGCCGTGCTCCCGCCCTCCCTCCCTCCCGCCCTCCGCCGTGCTCCCGCCCTCCTCCCTCCCGCCCTCCGCCGTGCTCCCGCCCTCCCTCCCTCCCGCCCTCCGCCGTGCTCCCGCCCTCCCTCCCTCCCGCCCTCCGCCGTGCTCCCGCCCTCCCTCCCTCCCGCCCTCCGCCGTGCTCCCGCCCTCCCTCCCCTCCCCGCCCTCCGCCGTGCTCCCGCCCTCCCTCCCTCCCGCCCTCCGCCGTGCTCCCGCCCTCCCTCCTCCCGCCCTCCGCCGTGCTCCCGCCCTCCCTCCCTCCCGCCCTCCGCCGTGCTCCCGCCCTCCCTCCCTCCCGCCCTCCGCCGTGCTCCCGCCCTCCCTCCCTCCCGCCCTCCGCCGTGCTCCCGCCCTCCCTCCCTCCCGCCCTCCGCCGTGCTCCCGCCCTCCCTCCCTCCCGCCCTCCGCCGTGCTCCCGCCCCTCCCTCCCTCCCGCCCTCCGCCGTGCTCCCGCCCTCCCTCCCCTCCCGCCCTCCGCCGTGCTCCCGCCCTCCCTCCCTCCCGCCCTCCGCCGTGCTCCCGCCCTCCCTCCCTCCCGCCCTCCGCCGTGCTCCCGCCCTCCCTCCCTCCGCCCTCCGCCGTGCTCCCGCCCTCCCTCCCTCCCGCCCTCCGCCGTGCTCCCGCCCTCCCTCCCTCCCGCCCTCCGCCGTGCTCCCGCCCTCCCTCCCTCCCGCCCTCCGCCGTGCTCCCGCCCTCCCTCCCTCCCGCCCTCCGCCGTGCTCCCGCCCTCCCTCCCTCCCGCCCTCCGCCGTGCTCCCGCCCTCCCTCCCTCCCGCCCTCCGCCGTGCTCCCGCCCTCCCTCCTCCCGCCCTCCGCCGTGCTCCCGCCCTCCCTCCCTCCCGCCCTCCGCCGTGCTCCCGCCCTCGCCGTGCTCCCGCCCTCCCTCCCTCCCGCCCTCCGCCGTGCTCCCGCCCTCCCTCCCTCCCGCCCTCCGCCGTGCTCCCGCCCTCCCTCCCTCCCGCCCTCCGCCGTGCTCCCGCCCTCCCTCCCTCCCTCCCACCCTCCCTCCCTCCCTCCCACCCTCCGCCGTGCTCCCGCCCTCCCTCCCTCCCTCCCACCCTCCGCCGTGCTCCCGCCCTCCCTCCCTCCCTCCCACCCTCCGCCGTGCTCCCGCCCTCCCTCCCTCCCACCCTCCGCCGTGCTCCCGCCCTCCCTCCCTCCCACCCTCCGCCGTGCTCCCGCCCTCCCTCCCTCCCACCCTCCGCCGTGCTCCCGCACTCCCTCCTCCCACCCTCCGCCGTGCTCCCGCACCCCTCCCTCCCACCCTCCGCCGTGCTCCCGCACTCCCTCCCTCCCACCCTCCGCCGTGCTCCCGCCCTCCCTCCCTCCCACCCCACCGCCGTGCTCCCGCCCTCCCTCCCTCCCTCCCTCCCTCCGCCGTGCTCCCGCCCTCCCTCCCTCCGCCGTGCTCCCGCCCTCCCTCCCTCCCTCCGCCGTGCTCCCGCCCTCCCTCCCTCCCTCCGCCGTGCTCCCGCCCTCCCTCCCTCCCTCCGCCGTGCTCCCCGCCCTCCCTCCCTCCCTCCGCCGTGCTCCCGCCCTCCCTCCCTCCCTCCGCCGTGCTCCCGCCCTCCCTCCCTCCCTCCGCCGTCCTCCCGCCCTCCCTCCCTCCCTCCGCCGTGCTCCCGCCCTCCCTCCCTCCGCCGTGCTCCCGCCCTCCCTCCCTCCCTCCCTCCGCCGTGCTCCCGCCCTCCCTCCCTCCCTCCGCCGTGCTCCCGCCCTCCCTCCCTCCCTCCGCCTTGCTCCCGCCCTCCCTCCCTCCCTCCCTCCGCCGTGCTCCCGCCCTCCCTCCCTCCCGCCCTCCGCCGTGCTCCCGCCCTCCCTCCCTCCCTCCCTCCGCCGTGCTCCCGCCCTCCCTCCCGCCCTCCCTCCCTCCCTCCCTCCGCCGTGCTCCCGCCCTCCGCCGTGCTCCCGTCCTCCCTCCCTCCAAAACTCTGCCGTGCTCCCGCCCTCCCTCCCTCCCACCCTCCGCCGTGCTGCCGCCCTCCCTCCCTCCCACCCTCCGCCGTGCTGCCGCCCTCCCTCCCTCCCTCCCACCCTCCGCCGTGCTGCCGCCCTCCCTCCCTCCCACCCTCCGCCGTGCTCCCGCCCTCCCTCCCTCCCACCATCCGCCGTGCTCCCGCCCTCCCTCCTCCCTCCCACCCTCCGCCGTGCTCCCGCCCTCCCTCCATCCCGCCCTCCCTCCATCCCGCCCTCCCTCCATCCCACCCTCCCTCCCTCCCACCCTCCGCCGTGCTCCCGCCCTCCCTCCCTCCCTCCCACCCTCCGCCGTGCTCCCGCCCTCCCTCCATCCCGCCCTCCCTCCATCCCACCCTCCCTCCCTCCCACCCTCTGCCGTGCTCCCGCCCTCCCTCCCTCCCGCCCTCCGCCGTGCTCCCGCCCTCCTCCCTCCCGCCCTCCGCCGTGCTCCCGCCCTCCCTCCCTCCCGCCCTCCGCCGTGCTCCCGCCCTCCCTCCCTCCCGCCCTCCGCCGTGCTCCCGCCCTCCCTCCCTCCCGCCCTCCGCCGTGCTCCCGCCCTCCCTCCCTCCCGCCCTCCGCCGTGCTCCGCCCTCCCTCCCTCCCGCCCTCCGCCGTGCTCCCGCCCCTCCCTCCCTCCCGCCCTGCGCCATGCTCCTGCCCTCCGCCGTGCTGCCGACCTCCCTCCCTCCCGCCCTCCGCCGTGCTCCCGCCCTCCCTCCCTCCCGCCCTCCGCCGTCCTCCCGCCCTCCGCCGTCCTCCGCCCTCCGCCGTCCTCCCGCCCTCCGCCGTCCTCCCGCCCTCCGCCGTGCTGCCGCCCTCCCTCCCTCCCGCCCTCCGCCGTGCTCCCGCCCTCACCGCCCTCCGCCGTGCTGCCGCCCTCCGCCGTGCTGCCGCCCTCCCTCCATCCCGCCCTCCGCCGTGCTGCCGCCCTCCCTCCCTCCCGCCCTCCGCCGTGCTGCCGCCCTCCCTCCCTCCCGCCCATCCGCCGTGCTGCCGCCCTCCCTCCCTCCAGCCCTCCGCCGTGCTGCCGCCCTCCCTCCGTCCCGCCCTCCGCCGTGCTGCCGCCCTCCCTCCCTCCCGCCCTCCGCCGTGCTGCCGCCCTCCCTCCCTCCCGCCCTCCGCCGTGCTCCCGCCCTCCCTCCCTCCCGCCCTCCGCCCTGCTGCGACCTCCCTCCCTCCCGCCCTCCGCCGTGCTGCCGCCCTCCCTCCCTCCCACCCTCGCCGTGCTGCCGCCCTCCCTCCCTCCCACCCTCCGCCGTGCTCCCGCCCACCCTCCCTCCCACCATCCGCCGTGCTCCCGCCCTCCCTCCCTCCCACCATCCGCCGTGCTCCCGCCCTCCCTCCCTCCCTCCCACCCTCCGCCGTGCTCCCGCCCTCCCTCCCTCCCTCCCTCCCTCCCTCCCTCCGCCGTGCTCCCGCCCTCCCTCCCTCCCTCCCTCCGCCGTGCTCCCGCCCTCCCTCCCTCCCTCCCTCCGCCGTGCTCCCGCCCTCCCTCCCTCCGCCGTGCTCCCGCCCTCCATCCCTCCCTCCCTCCGCCGTGCTCCCGCCCTCCCTCCCTCCCACCCGCCGCCGTGCTCCCGCCCTCCCTCCCTCCCACCCGCCGCCGTGCTCCCGCCCTCCCTCCCTCCCTCCCTCCGCCGTGCTCCCGCCCTCCGCCGTGCTCCCGTCCTCCCTCCCTCCAAAACTCTGCCGTGCTCCCGCCCTCCCTCCCTCCCACCCTCCGCCGTGCTGCCGCCCTCCCTCCCTCCCACCCTCCGCCGTGCTGCCGCCCTCCCTCCCTCCCACCCTCCGCCGTGCTGCCGCCCTCCCTCCCTCCCACCCTCCGCCGTGCTCCCGCCCTCCCTCCCTCCCAACCTCCGCCGTGCTCCCGCCGTCCCTCCCTCCCACCCTCCGCCGTGCTCCCGCCCTCCCTCCCTCCCACCCTCCGCCGTGCTCCCGCCCTCCCTCCGACCCTCCCTCCCACCCTCCGCCGTGCTCCCGCCCTCCCTCCCACCCTCCCTCCCACCCTCCGCCGTGCTCCCGCCGTCCCTCCCACCCTCCGCCGTGCTCCCGCCGTCCCTCCCACCCTCCGCCGTGCTCCCGCCCTCCCTCCCACCCTCCGCCGTGCTCCCGCCCTCCCTCCCACCCTCCGCCGTGCTCCCGCCCTCCCTCCCACCCTCCGCCGTGCTCCCGCCCTCCCTCCCACCCTCCGCCGTGCTCCCGCCCTCCCTCCCACCCTCCGCCGTGCTCCCGCCCTCCCTCCCGCCCTCCGCCGTGCTCCCGCCCTCCCTCCCTCCCTCCCGCCCTCCGCCGTGCTCCCGCCCTCCGCCGTGCTCCCGCCCTCCCTCCCTCCCTCCCGCCCTCCGCCGTGCTCCCGCCCTCCCTCCCTCCCTCCCGCCCTCCGCCGTGCTCCCGCCCTCCGCCGTGCTCCCGCCCTCCCTCCCTCCCTCCCGCCCTCCGCCGTGCACCCGCCCTCCCTCCCTCCCTCCCGCCCTCCGCCGTGCTCCCGCCGTCCGCCGTGCTCCCGCCCTCCCCCGTGCTCCCGCCCTCCCTCCCTCCCTCCCGCCCTCCGCCGTGCTCCCGCCCTCCGTCGTGCTCCCGCCCTCCCTCCCTCCCGCCCTCCGCCGTGCTCCCGCCCTCCCTCACTCCCGCCCTCCGCCGTGCTGCCGCCCTCCCTCCCTCCCGCCCTCCGCCGTGCTCCCGCCCTCCCTACCTCCCGCCCTCCGCCGTGCTCCCGCCCTCCCTCCCTCCCGCCCTCCGCCGTGCTCCCGCCCTCCGCCGTGCTCCCGCCCTCCGCCGTGCTCCCGCCCTCCCTCCCTCCCTCCTGCCCTCCGCCGTGCTCCCGCCCTCCCTCCCTCCTGCCCTCCGCCGTGCTCCCGCCCTCCCTCCCACCCTCCGCCGTGCTCCCGCCCTCCCTCCCACCCTCCGCCGTGCTCCCGCCCTCCCTCCCACCCTCCGCCGTGCTCCCGCCCTCCCTCCCACCCTCCGCCGTGCTCCCGCCCTCCCTCCCCACCCTCCGCCGTGCTCCCGCCCTCCCTCCGCCGTGCTCCCGCCCTCCCTCCCACCCTCCGCCGTTCTCCCGCCCGCCCTCCCACCCTCCGCCGTGCCCCCGCCCTCCCTCCCACCCTCCGCCGTGCTCCCGCCCTCCCTCCCACCCTCCGCCGTGCTCCCGCCCTCCCTCCCACCCTCTGCCGTGCTCCCGCCCTCCCTCCCTCCCGCCCTCCGCCGTGCTCCCGCCCTCCCCTCCCTCCCGCCCTCCGCCGTGCTCCCGCCCTCCCTCCCTCCCGCCCTCCGCCGTGCTCCCGCCCTCCCTCCCTCCGCCGTGCTCCCGCCCTCCCTCCCTCCCGCCCTCCGCCGTGCTCCCGCCCTCCCTCCCTCCCGCCCTCCGCCGTGCTCCCGCCCTCCCTCCCTCCCGCCCTCCGCCGTGCTCCTGCCCTCCGCCGTGCTCCTGCCCTCCGCCGTGCTGCCGCCCTCCCTCCCTCCCGCCCTCCGCCGTGCTCCCGCCCTCCCTCCCTCCCGCCCTCCGCCGTCCTCCCGCCCTCCGCCGTCCTCCCGCCCTCCGCCGTCCTCCCGCCCTCCGCCGTGCTGCCGCCCTCCCTCCCTCCCGCCCTCCGCCGTGCTGCCGCCCTCCCTCCCTCCCGCCCTCCGCCGTGCTCCCGCCCTCCCGCCCTCCGCCGTGCTGCCGCCCTCCGCCGTGCTGCCGCCCTCCCTCCATCCCGCCCTCCGCCGTGCTGCCGCCCTACCTCCATCCCGCCCTCCGCCGTGCTGCCGCCCTCCCTCCCTCCCGCCCTCCGCCGTGCTGCCGCCCTCCCTCCCTCCCGCCCTCCGCCGTGCTGCCGCCCTCCCTCCCTCCAGCCCTCCGCCGTGCTGCCGCCCTCCCTCCGTCCCGCCCTCCGCCGTGCTGCCGCCCTCCCTCCCTCCCGCCCTCCGCCGTGCTGCCGCCCTCCCTCCCTCCCGCCCTCCGCCGTGCTCCCGCCCTCCCTCCCTTCCGCCCTCCGCCCTGCTGCCGACCTCCCCTCCCTCCCGCCCTCCGCCGTGCTCCCGCCCTCCCTCCCCTCCAACCCTCCGCCGTGCTCCCGCCCTCCCTCCCCTCCAACCCTCCGCCGTGCTCCCGCCCTCCCTCCCTCCCTCCCTCCCACCCTCCGCCGTGCTGCCGCCCTCCCGCCCTCCGCCCTGCTGCCCGCCCTCCCTCCCTCCCGCCCTCCGCCGTGCTCCCGCCCTCCCGCCCTCCCGCCCTCCGCCGTGCTCCCGCCCTCCCTCCCTCCCGCCCTCCGCCGTGCTCCCGCCCTCCCTCCCTCCCGCCCTCCGCCGTGCTCCCGCCCTCCACCGTGCTCCCGCCCCTCCCTCCCTCCCGCCCTCCGCCGTGCTCCCGCCCTCCGCCGTGCTCCCGCCCTCCGCCGTGCTCCCGCCCTCCTCCGCAGTGCTCCCGCCCTCCCGCCCTCCGCCGTGCTCCGCCCTCCCTCCTCCCGCCCTCCGCCGCTCCTGCTCGCTCCCGCCCTCCCTACCCCTCCCCGCCCTCCGCCGTGCTCCCGCCCTCCGCCGTGCTCCCGCCCTCCCTCCCTCCCGCCCTCCGCCGTGCTCCCGCCCTCCCTCCCTCCCGCCCTCCGCCGTGCTCCCGCCCTCCGCCGTGCTCCCGCCCTCCGCCGTGCTCCCGCCCTCCCTCCCTCCCGCCCTCCGCCGTGCTCCCGCCCTCACCCCTCCCTCCCGCCCCTCCGCCGTGCTCCCGCCCTCCGCCGTGCTCCCGCCCTCCCTCCCTCCACCCTCCCTCCCTCCCACCCTCCGCCGTGCTCCCGCCCTCCCTCCCTCCCACCCTCCGCCGTGCTCCCTCCCTCCCTCCCTCCCACCCTCCGCCGTGCTCCCTCCCTCCCTCCCACCCTCCGCCGTGCTCCCTCCCTCCCACCCTCCGCCGTGCTCCCTCCTCCCGCCCGCCGCCGTGCTCCCGCTCTCCCTCTCTCCCGCCCTCCGCGTGCTCCCGCCCTCCGCCGTGCTCCCGCCCTCCCTCCCTCCCGCCCTCCGCCGTGTTCCCGCCCTCCGCCGTGCTCCCGCCCTCCCTCCCTCCCACCCTCCGCCGTGCTCCCGCCCTCCCTCCCTCCCTCCCGCCCTCCGCCCTCCCTCCCTCCCTCCCGCCCTCCGCCCTCCCTCCCTCCCTCCCGCCCTCCGCCCTCCCTCCCTCCCACCCGCCACCGTGCTCCCGCCCTCCCGCTGCCGTGCTCCCGCCCTCCCGCCCTCCCGCCCTCCCTCCCTCCCACCCTCCGCCGTGCTCCCGCCCTCCGCCCTCCCTCCCTCCCACCCTCCGCCGTGCTCCCGCCCTCCCGCCCTCCCTCCCTCCCACCCTCCGCCGTGCTCCCGCCCTCCGCCGTGCTCCCGCCCTCCGCCGTGCTCCCGTCCTCCCTCCCTCCAAAACTCTGCCGTGCTCCCGCCCTCCCTCCCTCCCACCCTCCGCCGTGCTGCCGCCCTCCCTCCCTCCCACCCTCCGCCGTGCTGCCGCCCTCCCTCCCTCCCACCCTCCGCCGTGCTGCCGCCCTCCCTCCCTCCCACCCTCCGCCGTGCTCCCGCCCTCCTCCCCTCCCACCATCCGCCGTGCTCCCGCCCTCCCTCCCTCCCACCATCCGCCGTGCTCCCGCCCTCCCTCCCTCCCTCCCACCCTCCCTCCCTCCCACCCTCCGCCGTGCTCCCGCCCTCCCTCCATCCCGCCCTCCCTCCCTCCCACCCTCCGCCGTGCTCCCGCCCTCCCTCCCTCCCACCCTCCGCCGTGCTCCCGCCCTCCCTCCCTCCCACCCTCCGCCGTGCTCCCGCCCTCCCTCCCTCCCACCCGCCGCCGTGCTCCCGCCCTCCCTCCCTCCCTCCCTCCGCCGTGCTCCCGCCCTCCGCCGTGCTCCCGTCCTCCCTCCCTCCAAAACTCTGCCGTGCTCCCGCCCTCCCTCCCTCCCACCCTCCGCCGTGCTGCCGCCCTCCCTCCCTCCCACCCTCCGCCGTGCTGCCGCCCTCCCTCCCTCCCACCCTCCGCCGTGCTGCCGCCCTCCCTCCCTCCCACCCTCCGCCGTGCTCCCGCCCTCCCTCCCTCCCAACCTCCGCCGTGCTCCCGCCGTCCCTCCCTCCCACCCTCCGCCGTGCTCCCGCCCTCCCTCCCTCCCACCCTCCGCCGTGCTCCCGCCCTCCCTCCGACCCTCCCTCCCACCCTCCGCCGTGCTCCCGCCCTCCCTCCCACCCTCCCTCCCACCCTCCGCCGTGCTCCCGCCGTCCCTCCCACCCTCCGCCGTGCTCCCGCCCTCCCTCCCACCCTCCGCCGTGCTCCCGCCCTCCCTCCCACCCTCCGCCGTGCTCCCGCCCTCCCTCCCACCCTCCGCCGTGCTCCCGCCCTCCCTCCCACCCTCCGCCGTGCTCCCGCCCTCCCTCCCACCCTCCGCCGTGCTCCCGCCCTCCCTCCCTCCCTCCCGCCCTCCGCCGTGCTCCCGCCCTCCGCCGTGCTCCCGCCCTCCCTCCCTCCCTCCCGCCCTCCCTCCCTCCCTCCGCCCTCCGCCGTGCTCCCGCCCTCCCTCCCTCCCTCCCGCCCTCCGCCGTGCTCCCGCCCTCCGCCGTGCTCCCGCCCTCCCTCCCTCCCTCCCGCCCTCCGCCGTGCACCCGCCCTCCCTCCCTCCCTCCCGCCCTCCGCCGTGCTCCCGCCGTCCGCCGTGCTCCCGCCCTCCCCCGTGCTCCCGCCCTCCCTCCCTCCCTCCCGCCCTCCGCCGTGCTCCGCCCTCCGTCGTGCTCCCGCCCTCCCTCCCTCCCGCCCTCCGCCGTGCTCCCGCCCTCCCTCACTCCCGCCCTCCGCCGTGCTGCCGCCCTCCCTCCCTCCCGCCCTCCGCCGTGCTCCCGCCCTCCCTACCTCCCGCCCTCCGCCGTGCTCCCGCCCTCCCTCCCTCCCGCCCTCCGCCGTGCTCCCGCCCTCCGCCGTGCTCCCGCCCTCCGCCGTGCTCCCGCCCTCCCTCCCTCCCTCCTGCCCTCCGCCGTGCTCCCGCCCTCCCTCCCTCCTGCCCTCCGCCGTGCTCCCGCCCTCCCTCCACCCTCCGCCGTGCTCCCGCCCTCCCTCCCACCCTCCCTCCCACCCTCCGCCGTGCTCCCGCCCTCCCTCCCACCCTCCGCCGTGCTCCCGCCCTCCCTCCCACCCTCCGCCGTGCTCCCGCCCTCCCTCCCCACCCTCCGCCGTGCTCCCGCCCTCCCTCCGCCGTGCTCCCGCCCTCCCTCCCACCCTCCGCCGTTCTCCCGCCCGCCCTCCCACCCTCCGCCGTGCCCCCGCCCTCCCTCCCACCCTCCGCCGTGCTCCCGCCCTCCCTCCCACCCTCCGCCGTGCTCCCGCCCTCCCTCCCTCCCGCCCTCCGCCGTGCTCCCCGCCCCTCCCTCCCTCCCGCCCTCCGCCGTGCTCCCGCCCTCCCTCCCTCCCGCCCTCCGCCGTGCTCCCGCCCTCCCTCCCTCCGCCGTGCTCCCGCCCTCCCTCCCTCCCGCCCTCCGCCGTGCTCCCGCCCTCCCTCCCTCCCGCCCTCCGCCGTGCTCCCGCCCTCCCTCCCTCCCGCCCTCCGCCGTGCTCCTGCCCTCCGCCGTGCTCCTGCCCTCCGCCGTGCTGCCGCCCTCCCTCCCTCCCGCCCTCCGCCGTGCTCCCGCCCTCCCTCCCTCCCGCCCTCCGCCGTCCTCCCGCCCTCCGCCGTCCTCCCGCCCTCCGCCGTCCTCCCGCCCTCCGCCGTGCTGCCGCCCTCCCTCCCTCCCGCCCTCCGCCGTGCTGCCGCCCTCCTCCCTCCCGCCCTCCGCCGTGCTCCCGCCCTCCCGCCCTCCGCCGTGCTGCCGCCCTCCGCCGTGCTGCCGCCCTCCCTCCATCCCGCCCTCCGCCGTGCTGCCGCCCTACCTCCATCCCGCCCTCCGCCGTGCTGCCGCCCTCCCTCCCTCCCGCCCTCCGCCGTGCTGCCGCCCTCCCTCCCTCCCGCCCTCCGCCGTGCTGCCGCCCTCCCTCCCTCCAGCCCTCCGCCGTGCTGCCGCCCTCCCTCCGTCCCGCCCTCCGCCGTGCTGCCGCCCTCCCTCCCTCCCGCCCTCCGCCGTGCTGCCGCCCTCCCTCCCTCCCGCCCTCCGCCGTGCTCCCGCCCTCCCTCCCTTCCGCCCTCCGCCCTGCTGCCGACCTCCCTCCCTCCCGCCCTCCGCCGTGCTCCCGCCCTCCCTCCCCTCCAACCCTCCGCCGTGCTCCCGCCCTCCCTCCCCTCCAACCCTCCGCCGTGCTCCCGCCCTCCCTCCCTCCCTCCCTCCCACCCTCCGCCGTGCTGCCGCCCTCCCGCCCTCCGCCCTGCTGCCGCCCTCCCTCCCTCCCGCCCTCCGCCGTGCTCCCGCCCTCCCGCCCTCCCGCCCTCCGCCGTGCTCCCGCCCTCCCTCCCTCCCGCCCTCCGCCGTGCTCCCGCCCTCCCTCCCTCCCGCCCTCCGCCGTGCTCCCGCCCTCCACCGTGCTCCCGCCCTCCCTCCCTCCCGCCCTCCGCCGTGCTCCCGCCCTCCGCCGTGCTCCCGCCCTCCGCCGTGCTCCCGCCCTCCTCCGCAGTGCTCCCGCCCTCCCGCCCTCCGCCGTGCTCCCGCCCTCCCTCCCTCCCGCCCTCCGCCGTGCTCCCGCCCTCCCTCCCTCCCGCCCTCCGCCGTGCTCCCGCCCTCCGCCGTGCTCCCGCCCTCCCTCCCTCCCGCCCTCCGCCGTGCTCCCGCCCTCCCTCCCTCCCGCCCTCCGCCGTGCTCCCGCCCTCCGCCGTGCTCCCGCCCTCCGCCGTGCTCCCGCCCTCCCCTCCCTCCCGCCCTCCGCCGTGCTCCCGCCCTCCGCCGTGCTCCCGCCCTCCCTCCCTCCCACCCTCCGCCGTGCTCCCGCCCTCCCTCCCTCCCACCCTCCGCCGTGCTCCCTCCCTCCCTCCCTCCCACCCTCCGCCGTGCTCCCTCCCTCCCTCCCACCCTCCGCCGTGCTCCCTCCCTCCCACCCTCCGCCGTGCTCCCTCCTTCCCGCCCGCCGCCGTGCTCCCGCTCTCCCTCTCTCCCGCCCTCCGCGTGCTCCCGCCCTCCGCCGTGCTCCCGCCCTCCCTCCCTCCCGCCCTCCGCCGTGTTCCCGCCCTCCGCCGTGCTCCCGCCCTCCTCCCTCCCACCCTCCGCCGTGCTCCCGCCCTCCCTCCCTCCCTCCCGCCCTCCGCCCTCCCTCCCTCCCTCCCGCCCTCCGCCCTCCCTCCCTCCCTCCCGCCCTCCGCCCTCCCTCCCTCCCACCCGCCACCGTGCTCCCCGCCCTCCCCGCTGCCGTGCTCCCGCCCTCCCGCCCTCCCTCCCTCCCACCCTCCGCCGTGCTCCCGCCCTCCCGCCCTCCCTCCCTCCCACCCTCCGCCGTGCTCCCGCCCTCCGCCGTGCTCCCGCCCTCCGCCGTGCTCCCGTCCTCCCTCCTCCAAAACTCTGCCGTGCTCCCGCCCTCCCTCCCTCCCACCCTCCGCCGTGCTGCCGCCCTCCCTCCCTCCCACCCTCCGCCGTGCTGCCGCCCTCCTCCCTCCCACCCTCCGCCGTGCTGCCGCCCTCCCTCCCTCCCACCCTCCGCCGTGCTCCCGCCCTCCCTCCCTCCCACCATCCGCCGTGCTCCCGCCCTCCCTCCCTCCCACCATCCGCCGTGCTCCCGCCCTCCCTCCCTCCCTCCCACCCTCCCTCCCTCCCACCCTCCGCCGTGCTCCCGCCCTCCCTCCATCCCGCCCTCCCTCCCTCCCACCCTCCGCCGTGCTCCCGCCCTCCCTCCCTCCCACCCTCCGCCGTGCTCCCGCCCTCTCTCCATCCCGCCCTCCCTCCATCCCACCCTCCCTCCCTCCCACCCTCCGCCGTGCTCCCGCCCTCCCTCCCTCCCACCCTCCGCCGTGCTGCCGCCCTCCCTCCCTCCCGCCCTCCGCCGTGCTCCCGCCCTCCCTCCCTCCCGCCCTCCGCCCTGCTGCCGACCTCCCTCCCTCCCGCCCTCCGCCGTGCTTCCGCCCTCCCTCCCCTCCAACCCTCCGCCGTGCTCCCGCCCTCCCTCCCCTCCAACCCTCCGCCGTGCTCCCGCCCTCCCTCCCTCCCTCCTCCCACCCTCCGCCGTGCTGCCGCCCTCCCGCCCTCCGCCCTGCTGCCGCCCTCCCTCCCTCCCGCCCTCCGCCGTGCTCCCGCCCTCCCTCCCTCCCGCCCTCAGCCGTGCTCCCGCCCTCCCTCCCTCCGCCCTCCGCCGTGCTCCCGCC
>NC_081380.1:41124645-41194645 GCF_030684315.1 Stegostoma tigrinum
ATTTCCAACATTTGCAATGCTTTCTATTTATTATTCTCCTCCTTCCGTTGCCCCAAATCTCTCCATAGGAGTGAGCAAGTGGGTGGATGTGAGTGTTTGGGTATAAGAAAGAAGTGTAAGGGGTTGGGTGTGTGTGTGTGTGTGTGTGTGTGTGTGAGAGAGAGAGAGAGAGAGAGAGAGAGAGAGAGAGAGAGAGTGTGTGTGTGTGAGTGGGTTTGAGTGTGTGTGAGAGAAGGGTGAGTGTGTGAGGGGTTGGGTGTGTGAGAGGGGTGAGTGTGTGAGAGAGTGTGTGAGGGGTTGGGTGGGTGGGTGTGTGAGTGAGGGTGGGTGTGTGAGGGGTTGGGTGTGTGTGAGAGAGAGAGAGATTTAGAGTGCGTGTGAGGGGGTGAGTGGAAGAGAGAGTGTGTGAGGGGGGGTGGGTGTGTGTGTGAGTGAGTGGGGTGGGTGTGTGAGAGAGAGAGTATGTCTGTATGAGGGGCTAGGTATGTGTGAGAGAGAGGGCTCGGGTGTGTGTGTGTGTGTGTGTGTGTGTGTGTGTGTGTGTGTGGGGGGGGGGGTTGGGTGTGTGTGTGTGTGTGTCTGAGAGAGAGAGGGGTTGGGTGTGTTTGTGTGAGAGTGTGTGTGTCTGTGAGGGGGTAGGTATGTGAGAGAGAGAGCGTGGGTGTGTGTGTGTGTGTGAGAGAGAGGGTGTATGTGTGTGTGTGTTTGTGAGAGAGAGAGGGGGTGGGTATGTGTGAGAGAGGGTGTGTGAGGGGATAGGTATGTGAGAGCAAGAGTGTGTGTGTGGCGGGGTAGGTATGTTAGAGAGAGAGTGTGTGTGTTGTGAGGGGGTAGGTGTATGAGTATGTGAGGGGGTGGATGTGTGTGTGTGTGTGTGTTATTGTGTTTGTGTGTGTGTGTGAGAAAGAGAGGGGTGTGTGTGTGTGTGAGAAAGAGAGGGGTGTGTGTGTGTGAGAAAGAGAGGGGTGTGTGTGTGTGAGAAAGAGAGGGGTGTGTGTGTGTGAGAAAGAGAGGGGTGTGTGTGTGTGAGAAAGAGAGGGGTGTGTGTGTGTGAGAAAGAGAGGGGTGTGTGTGTGTGAGAAAGAGAGGGGTGTGTGTGTGTGAGAAAGAGAGGGGTGTGTGTGTGTGAGAAAGAGAGGGGTGTGTGTGTGTGAGAAAGAGAGGGGTGTGTGTGTGTGAGAAAGAGAGGGGTGTGTGTGTGTGAGAAAGAGAGGGGTGTGTGTGTGTGAGAAAGAGAGGGGTGTGTGTGTGTGAGAAAGAGAGGGGTGTGTGTGTGTGAGAAAGAGAGGGGTGTGTGTGTGTGAGAAAGAGAGGGGTGTGTGTGTGTGAGAAAGAGAGGGGTGTGTGTGAAAGAGAGCGTGGGTGTGTGTGTGTGTGTGAGAGAGAGGGTGTATGTGTGTGTGTGTTTGTGAGAGAGAGAGGGGGTGGGTATGTGTGAGAGAGAGAGTGTGTGTGTGAGAGGGTGTGTGAGGGGATAGGTATGTGAGAGCAAGAGTGTGTGTGTGGCGGGGTAGGTATGTTAGAGAGAGAGTGTGTATGTTGTGAGGGGGTAGGTGTATGAGTATGTGAGGGGGTGGATGTGTGTGTGTGTGTGTGTGTGTGTTATTGTGTTTGTGTGTGTGTGTGTGCGAGAAAGAGAGGGGTGTGTGTGTGTGCGAGAAAGAGAGGGGTGTGTGTGTGTGCGAGAAAGAGAGGGGTGTGTGCGTGCGCGAGAAGAGAGGGGTGTGTGCGTGCGCGAGAAAGAGAGGGGTGTGTGCGTGCGCGAGAAAGAGAGGGGTGTGTGCGTGCGCGAGAAAGAGAGGGGTGTGTGCGTGCGCGAGAAAGAGAGGGGTGTGTGCGTGCGCGAGAAAGAGAGGGGTGTGTGCGTGTGCGAGAAAGAGAGGGGTGTGTGTGTGTGCGAGAAAGAGAGGGGTGTGTGTGTGTGCGAGAAAGAGAGGGGTGTGTGTGTGTGCGAGAAAGAGAGGGGTGTGTGTGTGTGCGAGAAAGAGAGGGGTGTGTGTGTGTGCGAGAAGAGAGGGGTGTGTGTGTGCGAGAAAGAGAGGGGTGTGTGTGTGTGCGAGAAAGAGAGGGGTGTGTGTGTGTGCGAGAAAGAGAGGGGTGTGTGTGTGTGCGAGAAAGAGAGGGGTGTGTGTGTGTGCGAGAAAGAGAGGGGTGTGTGTGTGTGCGAGAAAGAGAGGGGTGTGTGTGTGTGCGAGAAAGAGAGGGGTGTGTGTGTGTGCGAGAAAGAGAGGGGTGTGTGTGTGTGCGAGAAAGAGAGGGGTGTGTGTGTGTGCGAGAAAGAGAGGGGTGTGTGTGTGTGCGAGAAAGAGAGGGGTGTGTGTGTGTGCGAGAAAGAGAGGGGTGTGTGTGTGTGCGAGAAAGAGAGGGGTGTGTGTGTGTGCGAGAAAGAGAGGGGTGTGTGTGTGTGCGAGAAAGAGAGGGGTGTGTGTGTGTGCGAGAAAGAGAGGGGTGTGTGTGTGTGCGAGAAAGAGAGGGGTGTGTGTGTGTGCGAGAAAGAGAGGGGTGTGTGTGTGTGCGAGAAAGAGAGGGGTGTGTGTGTGTGCGAGAAAGAGAGGGGTGTGTGTGTGTGCGAGAAAGAGAGGGGTGTGTGTGTGTGCGAGAAAGAGAGGGGTGTGTGTGTGTGCGAGAAAGAGAGGGGTGTGTGTGTGTGCGAGAAAGAGAGGGGTGTGTGTGTGTGCGAGAAAGAGGGGTGTGTGTGTGTGCGAGAAAGAGAGGGGTGTGTGTGTGTGCGAGAAAGAGAGGGGTGTGTGTGTGTGCGAGAAAGAGAGGGGTGTGTGTGTGTGCGAGAAAGAGAGGGGTGTGTGTGTGTGCGAGAAAGAGAGGGGTGTGTGTGTGTGCGAGAAAGAGAGGGGTGTGTGTGTGTGCGAGAAAGAGAGGGGTGTGTGTGTGTGCGAGAAAGAGAGGGGTGTGTGTGTGTGCGAGAAAGAGAGGGGTGTGTGTGTGTGAGAAAGAGAGGGGTGTGTGTGAAAGAGAGCGTGGGTGTGTGTGTGTGTGTGTGAGAGAGAGGGTGTATGTGTGTGTGTGTTTGTGAGAGAGAGAGGGGGTGGGTATGTGTGAGAGAGAGAGTGTGTGTGTGAGAGGGTGTGTGAGGGGATAGGTATGTGAGAGCAAGAGTGTGTGTGTGGCGGGGTAGGTATGTTAGAGAGAGAGTGTGTATGTTGTGAGGGGGTAGGTGTATGAGTATGTGAGGGGGTGGATGTGTGTGTGTGTGTGTGTGTGTGTTATTGTGTTTGTGTGTGTGTGTGTGTGCGAGAAAGAGAGGGGTGTGTGTGTGTGCGAGAAAGAGAGGGGTGTGTGTGTGTGCGAGAAAGAGAGGGGTGTGTGCGTGCGCGAGAAAGAGAGGGGTGTGTGCGTGCGCGAGAAAGAGAGGGGTGTGTGCGTGCGCGAGAAAGAGAGGGGTGTGTGCGTGCGCGAGAAAGAGAGGGGTGTGTGCGTGCGCGAGAAAGAGAGGGGTGTGTGCGTGCGCGAGAAAGAGAGGGGTGTGTGCGTGTGCGAGAAAGAGAGGGGTGTGTGTGTGTGCGAGAAAGAGAGGGGTGTGTGTGTGTGCGAGAAAGAGAGGGGTGTGTGTGTGTGCGAGAAAGAGAGGGGTGTGTGTGTGTGCGAGAAAGAGAGGGGTGTGTGTGTGTGCGAGAAAGAGAGGGGTGTGTGTGTGCGAGAAAGAGAGGGGTGTGTGTGTGTGCGAGAAAGAGAGGGGTGTGTGTGTGTGCGAGAAAGAGAGGGGTGTGTGTGTGTGCGAGAAAGAGAGGGGTGTGTGTGTGTGCGAGAAAGAGAGGGGTGTGTGTGTGTGCGAGAAAGAGAGGGGTGTGTGTGTGTGCGAGAAAGAGAGGGGTGTGTGTGTGTGCGAGAAAGAGAGGGGTGTGTGTGTGTGCGAGAAAGAGAGGGGTGTGTGTGTGTGCGAGAAAGAGAGGGGTGTGTGTGTGTGCGAGAAAGAGAGGGGTGTGTGTGTGTGCGAGAAAGAGAGGGGTGTGTGTGTGTGCGAGAAAGAGAGGGGTGTGTGTGTGTGCGAGAAAGAGAGGGGTGTGTGTGTGTGCGAGAAAGAGAGGGGTGTGTGTGTGTGCGAGAAAGAGAGGGGTGTGTGTGTGTGCGAGAAAGAGAGGGGTGTGTGTGTGTGCGAGAAAGAGAGGGGTGTGTGTGTGTGCGAGAAAGAGAGGGGTGTGTGTGTGTGCGAGAAAGAGAGGGGTGTGTGTGTGTGCGAGAAAGAGAGGGGTGTGTGTGTGTGCGAGAAAGAGAGGGGTGTGTGTGTGTGCGAGAAAGAGGGGTGTGTGTGTGTGCGAGAAAGAGAGGGGTGTGTGTGTGTGCGAGAAAGAGAGGGGTGTGTGTGTGTGCGAGAAAGAGAGGGGTGTGTGTGTGTGCGAGAAAGAGAGGGGTGTGTGTGTGTGCGAGAAAGAGAGGGGTGTGTGTGTGTGCGAGAAAGAGAGGGGTGTGTGTGTGTGCGAGAAAGAGAGGGGTGTGTGTGTGTGCGAGAAAGAGAGGGGTGTGTGTGTGTGCGAGAAAGAGAGGGGTGTGTGTGTGTGCGAGAAAGAGAGGGGTGTGTGTGTGTGTGCGAGAAAGAGAGGGGTGTGTGTGTGTGTGCGAGAAAGAGAGCGCGTGAGAGAGTTTGAGGGAGTGGGTATGTGAGTGTGTGTGTGTGTGCGAGAAAGAGAGGGGTGTGTGTGTGTGTGCGAGAAAGAGAGCGCGTGAGAGAGTTTGAGGGAGTGGGTATGTGAGTGTGTGTGTGTGTGAGAGAGAGAGAGCGCGTGAGAGAGTTTGAGGGAGTGGGTATGTGAGTGTGTGTGTGTGTGAGAGAGAGAGAGCGCGTGAGAGAGTTTGAGGGAGTGGGTATGTGAGTGTGTGTGTGTGTGAGAGAGAGAGAGCGCGTGAGAGAGTTTGAGGGAGTGGGTATGTGAGTGTGTGTGTGTGTGAGAGAGAGAGAGCGCGTGAGAGAGTTTGAGGGAGTGGGTATGTGAGTGTGTGTGTGTGTGAGAGAGAGAGAGCGCGTGAGAGAGTTTGAGGGAGTGGGTATGTGAGTGTGTGTGTGTGTGTGAGAGAGAGAGAGCGCGTGAGAGAGTTTGAGGGAGTGGGTATGTGAGTGTGTGTGTGTGTGAGAGAGAGAGAGTTTGAGGGTGTGGGGGTGTGTGTGTGTGTGTGTGTGTGTGTGGGGGGGTGGGTTTGTGAGTGTGTGTGTGAGAGAGAGAGAGAGAGAGAGAGTGTGAGGAGGTGGGTGTGAGTGTATGGGTGTGTGAGTGTGTGTGTGAGTGAGGTTCTGGGTGTGTGTGTGTGTGAGAGAGAGAGAAAGACACAGAGACACAAACACTCAGGAATCTTGTCATGAGGGTGTGCATGCTATCTGTTTTATGCCACCTTCACACATTCACTGTAGCCCGTCTGTGACATCCACATAGTTTTGTGCAGTGTTGGTGAGATAAGCCAAACGGCAGTGTTTCTGAAGTCGAGATGCTAGAAGGCATAGTCATTCCTCAGAGCTTTGACTACATGGTGTTAACCTCCCCCTTAATTAATGAAGGATCAATCTTATATCTGTGTGTTCCATTTGACAGCTTGCTTTGTATTTGTTGTTGAGGGTATTGATGAACTGAGTGCAGTTCAATGTTAGATACTTGACTGAGGGAATTGAATGTTGAAAGTGCTCGCTCCATCTAACTGCTGCACTCTGTGAACTGCATGGTCAGTCCCACATTTAAGGCCCTTGTACTTTACCACGTCCAGGATCTAGGGCAGGGCCTGTGGCTGCTAATTGCTTGTAAAAATCTGTCAGAAACTGTCCAAATAGAAACGCCTTCTCACAACAACAGACCAAGAGGGCTTTTTTGGTTATTGTTATGTTGAAATATATTTATATAGCACTTTTCACCACCACTGGATGTCTGAATGTGCTTTACAGCCCATGTGAAAGTGCTCGTCGGAATTTAGTTATGGTTGTAGTCAGTTTGTGCACTGCAAGAGCCTGCAGATATTGTTGTCCTTCAGTCCTGGTTTGGGAGTTGAACCTGGAACCTTGTGACTGGGAGGCAAGAGTGCCATACTTTGAGCCATGGGGCACATTTTATATCAAACAAATGTCCAAATTCAACAGTCCTGGCATAAACTATAGCCAATCCCAAAACAGGTTGGGATTGGTTTAAGTGCTCCTACGGACAGACTGGTAACCCCTCCAATGATCAGCACATTTGGAATTAAGACAGAAATCTCGGAAGACGTTGGCAGCACCTGTGGAGATACGTGTGATTTCTTGCCTAACCTCATTTTTGTTGCATTACTGGAGCCTTATTTGAAAAAAAGAACTGATCTCTTTGCTATTGTTCTGATGGCTGTGGGAACTTGCTGTGTCCAAATTGGGTGCTTTGTTTCCTATATCATCATAATGACTTATAAGTGCACTTCATCTCTTACCTTGTGGTTTGATGCCACACTGAGTTTGGGTTCAAAACAGGTTGTTGAGGAGAAGGTAAAGAACCGTCTTCAGGCTTAAACTTCGAGGTAACACACTTTTTATTAATGTTAAATATTGCTAGACGTGGTAATTGTAGACATAGGCTTTGACTTCAACTTAGATTAGGTAAGGACTTCTGTACCTGTTCATGTTCATGTGCTGTTGTGGGTTTTCCATGCTAGGGTGGGGTGGCATGCAGTGAACTGGTTTAGCTTCACCCATACTGTGCTATTCTCATGCCTTGCGGCTCCATGACATCATTGCGGCTTTGCTTCAGACTATTGAAGCTATTATCCCACACCTGCTAATCTGGAAAACACTTCAGGATGTCCAGAAGTCGTAAAAGGTGCTCGAAGTTTTTTAGTTCTTGGTGTTTGATCTGCTTTCCTTATTATTGTGTACGAACTTCAGAAGCCTGGAGCAACCTCATGGTGATGTCTTGGCCATCATGGGCATAAATGACACATTGTGGTTAGGGTTAAAAATGTGGAAAGATTGAGAGAGTACATTGACCTGAGCGCGCACAATGGATAGATTAGTCCTAATGTAACTATAAGATCAGAGCCTGATTATCGTGTGTAGCAGTATTTCATATTTATGACTAATAAATAATGTTACTTTGAATTCTAGACAGTTCTTTGCTTTCTCCTTGACCAGTCTATCTCGAACCCAGACCACATGATAAAGGGCTGATGGGTGTTTGTGTCAGCTTTTCTGAATGCTGGACTCCATCTTCATTGCCAGAAGTTTTTCCAAAGTTCGTGCTCGTTCTGAGCGCTCAACAATAATGGCAACATTTCACCATTAACAGCCAAATGCTGACTTTCTGCCATATGTCACTTCAAGCCCAGGGGAAAGTGCTATTCGCTGGGACCTTGGCTGCAAAGCCTGCCAGTCAAGATGGGCAGAGTCCTTACCAGCCAATCTGGCATGTAGACCACCATGTTCTAAACAACTGCATTCATTGGCTTAGTAGGAAGCACCAGATTGTCCAGACGCTCTTTTCTTGCATGCCTCATGCCCTGTGGTGCTTGGCATTTATCAAGTGCTACTTTCTTCACTCTTCACACCTGGCAAGAGTACAGGTTCGCAGTGAGACGGTGCCCTTATATTTAGTTTGCCCCATTGATCCTTGGATTCCCAACCTCTTGCCCACTCCCTCCCTCTGTCAGCGCTGTCCTTGATCCTTTCCCCTTCCAATCCTCACCTTGCCCTCATGATGATGTTGTCGTGTGCTGAAATTGGATGCCTGGGTTTGCACTACCTACAGCTTCCCATTGGACAACAGAGAGCATGACAGACCTTTTGATTATTCATGGTGGTTGGACAGTAATGAAATCTTGCTACAGTTATACAGGACACTCATAAGACCTCCCAGGGAGTATTGTGTCAAATTTTGGCCTTGTTACACCAAGAAGAACATAGTTAGATAGGTGAAGGGGTGGCAAAGGGTCTATGATTTTATTTCTGGGAGGATAAGGTTTTCCTACCTTGAGATGGTAGAATAGGCCTACATTCTCTCGATTTTGGGGAAAAAAAGAGGTGATCTGATTGAAACACAAAATTCCAAGAGAGGTTGACAGAGAAGACACTCGACATTCTCTCCTCTTTTGGAGGGGCTGGGGAGGGGGGTGGTTTATAGTCTCCTGATAAGGGGTTGGTTATTTAGCCGGGAATGAGAAATATTTTCACAAAGAGACTGTCAAGCTCGGAATTTTCTCTTCCTGAGGGCTCTTCTTTAATAATGTTCAAGGGTGAAATGGCCAGGTTTTCGGACACTAAGAGTTTTAGGGGATAAGGGTGTAGTGAGGGCAAGGGGTTGAATTTGAAGATCAGCGGAAGGGGAGAGCAGACTCGAGGGACCGTGTAGCCTACTCCTGGACCTATTATGTTCGTATTGCTGTGGTTTGCATGGTTGTACAGCTAATGGTTTGCCTGTATAAGGGAAAAGTGTACAACCTTTGTGCTTTAGTGTCACAGAAATCACTACGTTTTGTGAAATTGAATGGCAGAACGAGAGCTTGTTGGCTGTTCAGCCAATCTGCCTGATCTTGATTGTGTGTGCAGCAGTCCATTAGCTTCCTCTGATTTAAAAAAAAGCCTGTCCAGAGCAGCCTTAAATGTTGTGGAAGCATTCTGTTTGTGTTGCAAATCAAACCTTCCTGTTTCCAGCCTCAGCATTGGCCCAACCATCCCCCCGCCATCAATTCCCAATCCCCAGGACCAAAAGTCAGAACAGTTTAATCCTGCCTGTATCAGAGAGCAGCAAAGCACAAGGGATTTAAGGGAGCAGTATTCCACTTTTGTGACCTAAAGCATCTCATTGCTGGGATTTTCACTGTGCTGTCTGCAGGTAGACTAGGCTGGACTGTCCAATGTACCTTTCAAGGCAGTGCATTGGATCTGGGAAACCACACAACCGAACAGTACAAAGCGGCTAAGGTTAATTTACCCTTTTGAAGTGGCGTATATCTCAGTGAGTTGGTCAGAAAGCACACCCACCTGTCTAGAAATCTATATACTGTCATAACATTTGAAAAAAGCAATAATTGTCTGCAGCTCTTTACGTGTTGATTAAGTGGTCTCAGCAGAGAGATGGAGTGTGTCAGCTGCGGCTCAGTGGGGAGGCATACTCTTGTTGTTGAGTCAGTAGGTTGTAGATTGTTGTACACAAGCCAACATTCATCTCTGAGCCAGCACTGCTAGAAACGAGTTAACTGACTGTTCGTACTGCTTCGTGGGATCTTGCTGTGTGCATAAAATTGCACTGACTCGATTTGCAAGTGGTAGTCAGGTGTTTGGAAACCACGAGAGGGGTCCCAAAGGGCAGGATAATTGCAACACTTTCTTCTGCGAACCACGGGTCTCTCAACAACATGATAATGACTATAGAGGCTGGAACTCGGGCTGAGTATTGACCGAGTTCTGTTGTTGGGATGAGACATCATCTGCCTGTTTTGGTTGATTTAAGAGATCCCATGACATATTTAAAGAAGAACAAGGGAGAAACCTGGCCAATATTAATCCCTGAATCATCATCATCAAAAATATGAGTTCTGCAGCTGTCAGTACTATTTCATCGGCTGTAGGGTATTTTGAGCTTTCCAGTGGTCATGAAAAATACTGTATACATGCAAATGTTTATTTTCTATTGTGTTATTTTTGTTCAGGTTTTCTCTCTGTGTGAGGTAGGTTGAGGGATAGGTGTTGGCTGGGGTGCCAGAAGAAATCGCCTTCTGTTCAAGTAAGATCATTGCTTTAGCATTTCATTCAAAGGAGAGCACCTCAACACTGTAGCACTGTCTCTCTACTGCACCAGGAGTGTCAGCCTCAAGTGAATACCAGTCTAGAACGCTTGCACTTGAAATAACTATAAGAGATATATGGGCCAAGAGCTGGGAGGTGGGATAGGCTGGGCGGCTCTTTTTGTTTGATTGAATGGACAGAATGGCTTCCTGTGCTGCAAATTTTAATGTTTAACTCATTCACCTCCGCCTGAAATGAGAACACTACCCACTGAGCCAGGCAGACAGTGGCAGCCCGTGCAGCTCCTGCCATCACCAGTCTGCATGTGGTCTAACTGTGTGTCAAGCTTGGGATCTTCCTGTTCCGTGTGGCTCAGTGCCGTGAGAAAAGGTGATGGGGATGGGAATGGAGGAAGATTTCCATGGAAGCAGCTTTGATGTGTAGGCTGGGTGCTTGGAGCCGCTAGTGCGTTGTGCCATAAGAGTGGGTTGAACATGGCTTCACGCCCAGGTTTTCTTTCTGTTTTGTTCCCAGCCTCTGCGTTGTAGTTGAGAAGCCAGCAGAGGCCAGCAGAGAGACATCCAGGTGTGGCCTGCCACATGTTTTACTCCTCCCTGATGGATATAAAGGATCCCATAGGAGCATTTCAAAGAGGTCTGGTGGTGAGCTCCCCATCGTCCTGGCTAGCATTAAACCCATCAACCAGCACTGTCTTAACAAAAGATGGATCATCTAGTCATTGTCATTGTCTTGCTGGATCTTGCTGTGCATGAAAGTTTTTCTTCTATATTTCCCATGTTGCAATGAAAGCAACCACTCCCAAAGCACTTGATTGACCATTAAAGCATTTTGGGAGCTCTCAAGGCTGTGAACAAACTGCAGAGTGATGTCGGAGAAGTATTAGATTAGATAAAGTAGTAGATTCCCTACAGTGTGGAAACAGGGCCTTTGGGCCAATGGGTCCACACCGCCCCTTGAAACATCCCAGCCAGACCCAGACCCATTCCCCTGTAGCCCACACACCCCTGAACACTATGGGCAATTTTAGCATGGCCAATCCACCTAGCCTGCACATCTTTGGACTGTGGGAGGAAACCGGAGCACCCGGAGGAAACCCATGCAGACACGGGGAGAATGTGCAAACTCCACACAGACAGCCGCCCGAGGCTGGAATCGAACCTGGGTCCCTGGCGTGTGAGGCTGCACTGCTAATCACTGAGCCACCGTGCCGCCCCAAAGTTCTCAGTTAAAACCCTTGAGCATAAGGCAAGGCCATTCAGCCCTAGGGTCCGCCTCATTAAAGATTTGCTCTCTGTGAATAGGATGAAAACAGAGGAGAACCAATTAGGAGACAGTGTAAGAGATTTGTTTAATCTTCCCAACTCTACTGTCCTCTTCCTCACCGATCGAAGCCATAGGCCTGTGACACTTTAATGTCCTTCATTAACCAGTGATAATTATGTGCATTGTTGCAGCTGAAACGAAGAGTAAAGTGGAGTTGTGAAACGAGCATGTGTGACATGTTTGGTATTTCCCAGACTGATTACTGGCTGCATGTAAATCCTGTGAACCCCATTGTAACCTTTCCTGATCACTACCACATCCAGCAAGCTTGACGTTTCAGTTCTTCCTCGTGAACACTGGGAGCCTTCTAAGTGCTGAAGCCCCTCTTCCTTTCACATTATGCTGTAAAGGCAGTCATTTTTCCAGTAACTGATGCCATTTCACCTCCCAATATTGAAGGAAGGCTTGCCTGTGCTGCCCTGTGACCCCAATGTAGTTGGAACAATGGCAAATCTCTGCTTCCTATCTCTCTCATGATTCTGTACCTTTAGTCACTGATGGCTTCACCAAGTTCTCACTATGCTCCAAGTGCAGTGTGAAATCCATATTAAACAGTCATACTGACAGCACTGTGTGATGGGTTAAGCAGTCAATGCTCCTGAATTCCAAGTAAGTAACCTTTCATATTGAATGTACAAATCTAATCTTCTGTAAGATCAGTATGGTGGGAATGGGTGTTAAATGCCAACTGGGCAGAAGGCTGTGGGTTCAAGCATCACTCCGTGGCCTAGGCACATAATCCAAGCTGACACTTCAGGGCAGTGCTGAGAATTGAATAATATAAGATAGAAGCCTTTAAAGAGATACTGGGTAAGCATGTGAGGAAGAATGTAATGGAAGAGCATACAAATTGAGGGCTCCTGTGAACAGAGATGCCAGTACAGACCTGATGGGCTGAATGGCTGCCTTCTATATTGTTACTTCTATGTAATTAAGCTGCTTAGTAAGACAGAAACCCAAGTCATGTAGCTATTTTTTTGTGCAGTCGGTTTACTGACGTACTTGGTTCTACAGTTCTCATCCCAACAGCACTTGTGCCCAAGTTGTTGAGTAACTTTGTTGCATGCACGAAGACAAATGTGTTTCTCTTAACCTTATCTATGATGCTAACAAATTGTAGCAATGTGATTGACGAGACAGCAGCATGAGGGTCTGTCATCTCAACGAGCCGGTGCCTAAACGGCAGTAACACTGTCGCTGTTAAGATCCCACAGCATGGTTTGAAGATCAAGACATTCTGCACATTATCTCCATCAGTCAATGTCACCAAAAGGCACCCTGTCTAATTGTCACTCATTAGTCATTGGTTGTGAGTTTCTACCATACCAAAGTAACTGATGATGCAAGACATCCTGGGACATTTTGCAATGTTATCAAGTGCACTTTTTAAGCACTGACATTTGATAACACTCCCCTGCTTTGAGGTGGAGGCAATAAGGACTGCAGGTGCTGGAAGCCAGTCTATAGGTGTGAAGCTGGAAAAGCACAGCAGGTCAGACAACATCAGAGGAGCCGGACAATCAACATTTGGGTCGAAACCCTTCCTGCTTCTCTGATGCTGTCTGACCTGCTGAGCTTTTCCAGCCTCACGCTATGGATTCTGGCTTGAAGTGGATCTGTGTTTGATTCTAAAGGAATGAAATTTTAACTGTGGAGGCATTAATGAGGGGAGAAGTTGATGCGATTTGCCAGTCACTATGGATTGATTGAATATAATTGAACTGCCTCCCTTAGGTTTCCCACTGGGGTTAGTGAAATACAGAGAGAGAGAGCGCGAGAGAGAGAGAGAGAGAGAGAGAGAGAGAGTGCGAGCAGTCCTGGCATCTACACTCCCCCTGAAACCCCATCCAAGCTGTCCTTCCAACATGTAGCACTGAAGTCTCCAGCTTAGTGGGGCTTAGTTTAATGATGCCAAGCTCCATTGCTTGGAGCGAACCCAAGGACCTGTTTGTGTCCCTCTCTGCTGAGTGTGGGGTGGGGGGACACTTGTGGAGATTGTGTTGGTTAACCATATGAAGAGGATGGTGGGGGCTGATCTGTCATGGCCACAAAACGGAGATTGGCATTTGTAACTAGTTCGGGCCATCTTGGTGCTGTGACATTGAATGAAGTGCTAATTGGAATGATTCAAACATGGAGTTAGAAGGATCTGGGAAATGGCATGACGTTCAAGGATCCTGAAGGGGAAAGAGTTTGTTGATGGGGCAGCAGTTTGCTAAGCCCCAAGGCATTCAAGGCAGAATTTGTTGTTGGCCATGTGACAGTTGTGAGGTTGGCTCACCATTTACAATGAGCTTTGTCAGGGAATGCGGGTAGGCAGCAGCTGAGTGGGAAAGGGGAACTCAGCGAGTTGGGTCTCTAGCTTTGGAGCGATGGATGAGAGGAGTGAACCTAGAATGTGCTCAGGTTGGGGCTTTGGATACGGAGTGCGGCAGTCTGAAGTGCAGAGACCTCCTTCCGTTTTGCGGCTGTGGGGAGAGGGGTCTGAGGAGAGGCTTGCCAGCAGAGAAAAGTAGCCTAGAAAATGTGTTTTTGTATTTTGAAGATTTCCTGCGCTTGGATCTGGTGCAAATCCCAGAGAGCAGCTGCTCCCTAATTATAGCAGGAACATTCTCCCAGCCTTCTCTTCACTGGCATGGTTGCTGCCAGGGGTACGTCATTGTTAACTGGCTGACGGCTGACTCTTTCTGGTTTGTGAGAGGAGCTTTTGGCTTTTCTGTTTGCTTTCCTTGACAGTGACAATGACCTGGTGTCCCTACTGTGCAAGACAGTCAGGGGTCCACCTCCCAACCAGATGGCCTGTTTGCTGAGTGCCAGAACTGCCAGTCAGCTTGAATCTGCAGCCCACTGCCAAAAGCTAATTGCGTCAATCCTCAGACTAGTTAGGGGGCACATCGTGGTGAGACACCAACTTCACTTCACCTTAGGCTGGATAGTGGAGGGATGAGTGTCACGGAAATTGTAACTCTATCTGCTGCAAATAATTCTGGGGGAGTTAGGGACCAGCTCTTCCCATCAGCTTGCTCTTGAGCCTCCTGGACAGTGAGAATCATCTTCAAGTATTCCATTCAGCACTAGACTTGTACACGTGGAATGGGCAGAGCGTACTATCTATTGTCTTCTGAAGAATACTGCACAGTTCCATCTCTCTGTCCTCTCTAGTCTTGCCACATGTATGCTGTAGTCAGTGAGATTGATATTTGCTAACCCCATCTCACTTCTCCTGCTTCTAGGCACTGATAGAGTCATACAGCATGGAAACAGACCCTTTGGTACAACTCGTCCATGCTGCATCAGAGACCCCTTTCCCATGACAACTTGCATTTAAATAGCACCTTTAATGTAATAAAACATGCCAAAGAATATCACAGGAATGCAGCTAGGCAAAAACTGGCTTTCAGTTAAGTGGGCAAAACCTCAGTCACAGAGGCTGGATTTTCTTCTTTTCAAACCCTATGCCTGAAGACGGGTCTGACTTACAGCATTGTGATCTCCACTGTGGTTAAGGCAGGTCAACAATTTTCTTTTGATAGCTCCTATTGCATTTGCTTCATTGAACACAGTATTCCAGAACAGCACAATGTGCTGAATTTAAAAGAAAAAATCTCTTTGCCTGCTGGTTATTGTTACCAACCTGAGCTGTTGTTGTGAATGTTTTGTCTTTCTTTAATCAAATGGCAATCTCCTTGCTAATTTCAGACACCTCACTGGTATCTCCTTCTGTACTCTCAGAACCAGTTGAGGAATGGCCTTGGTGCTGGGTTCTGTCCCTGTCAATCCTCTTTGTTTCTCTCCCCCTTCCCCCCCACCAAAAAAAGGCGCAGGGTGTCCTTCCCAAACTGGTTCCCTGAAGTACAGGTGATGCTTCAGCTGGGACTGAGCTAAAGATTAACTAAAGATTTTGCAGCAATCCTATCTCCAAGGATGCCAAGATAGTGACCTTTGGAAAGGGATGTTAGTGAGAGAATTGAAGATTTTAATTTAATGAAATGGTTTATTTAACAAAATACGTGCAAATGGAATTGAGCACGGTGGATATAAGGCCTTTGGGTTCATGTCTTGGGTTTGTGCTGTCAAACTGCTCTTTGTTCATGTTAATTCTAAGCACTCGTCTTTACAGCAATGACTAAATTTGCTTTCATTTACTTCCAGAGAAATCTAATACAGGCATAAAATCCCAAAAAGCAGGACATCAGCAGAAATAACCCAGTCACGGTCCGTTTTTTTTTAAACCAGAAGCGAAACAATATGTGCTCAAACTGAGGCTATTTCATTAAAGTCTTTCGAATGGAGAAAATAACTTCAGTGTTTGCTTTTATTGTCTCATTTTGATGGGAAGAAGGCATCTTGGCTTCTTTGACAGACTCTTAGAAAGTACATAGAGCAAGAAGCCTCACACTTAACTACTTGGGCATTCATGTTTTCTTTATGTTACAAAGAATTATCCTGCAGTATTACTTTAGGTAGACAATAAATTCATATGTGGCACATGCATCTACTACACACGCTCTGCATGATGCATACACACATACAAAACAGATGTACAATACAGGTGTGTGTACACACATGCGCACACACACACACTCCCTCTCTCTTTGTCACCTCACTCTCAGATGAGCCCGCTCACACTGGTACACAATCACTCACTCTCACACTCTCACTGTTGCACTCACACTTATACACTCATTCACTGTCCCTCACACTCAGCATCTCTCTCTCTCTCACCACATACTCTCTCACACACATAGCTATTCACCATGGGATCACTAACCTGAAGAAACAGGTAGAATGTGATTAACAAAACAGCCAGCTGTAACGTGAGGGCAAAATATTCTACGTTACAACGATTTGAAATTCACTGCCCCATAAGGTGGTGAATTCGCCATTATGTTTGGATAAATTGAAGGAAGCACCCAGGAGATCGTTTTTCTTTCAAGGGATATTGGTATCATGACAAGACCAGCATTTGATACCCGTTGCTAATTGCATTAATTGTAATGAATTAAGCACCTTGCTAGCTCACTCCAGAGGCCATTTAAGAGGCTGTGGGTCTGGAGTCAGATGTAGGCCAGGCCAGGCCTGATAAAGATGGCAGATTTTCTTCCCTAACGGACTTTACTGAACCAGAAAGGTTTTTATGATATTCAATGGTTGTTGTCTTGGTCACCATTATGGAGAGATATTTCTTTTCCAGAATTATCAGCTATTGTATTTAAATTCCTTCGGCAGCCATGGTTTGACTGGAACCTCCATCCCCAAAGCTTTTGCCTGAGCCTCTAGGTTACTGGCCCAGAGCCAGTGTCTACCACGACTGAACTGATCTTTGAAAGAGCTGCTACAGTCCTTCTAAATGGTGCTACTCTGTGATCCTGCAAAGGTGACTGCATCAAGCATCCCTGTTTGAGTGGGGTAGGGTAGGTGAAGGCTTTGCAGTAAAGTCACTGTGCTGCGGTTCAAAGATCCAGGCTGATACTTTTCAAGTAAAGCCATGGGATTATTTGCATCTACTACCCGGTGTAGGGGCGGGTGAGGAGTGACCTGAATGGAAGTATAGAATGTGGGAATGTCTTCTATATTCATGGGTCACTTGACCTGATGGATACATATAGACATTAAAACTCTTCCTGCTCCACTTCAGCTCACCCTATTTGCATAATCTAACTTCAGTCCATTCTGCAGGCTGAGCCCACTGCCGCGATGAGGCATCAGCCTAGCAATGGACCATGCCAGCCTTTGAAGCCACTATCTTCTGACTCATCTCTGAGGCAGGAGTGATGTCAGCTGAGTCGAGATGTTTCATTGAGTGTGAATTAAGGCACTGGCACTGGAAGATCAAACACGATTGTATTGAAGTGTAGAGTAGGCTTGAGGTGTCATATGGCCTGTTCTTGCTTCTTAGCTTCAGAATTGCTGTAATGTTCTGAAAGGATGGTTCAGAATCAATAACAGGCTGTCTCAGACTTGAGTTCAAGGTCATCTGAGATTACAAAGAGATTGTGATCAATTGGGTCAATGGGTCGAAGAGTAGCAGGTGAAGTTTAATTTGCATTAATGTGAGGTATTGCATTTTGGTAAAACAAACAAAAACAAGACTTTAAAATGTGAGGCTGGATGAACACAGCAGGCCAAGCAGCATCTCAGGAGCACAAAAGCTGACGTTTCGGGCCTAGCCTAAACAAGACTTGTACAATTAAAAGTAAGGCCCAATGTAAGTGTTGTAGAACAGAGAGACCTAGGGATTCAGGAACATAATTTTTTGAAGTTTGTGTCACGTGTAGGCAGGGTGGTTAAGCAAGTGTTTAGCATGCTTGTCTTTGTTGTTCAGACCTTTTGAGTATAGAAGTTGGGATGTCGTATTGAGGTTGTACAGGATGTTGGTGAGGCCTCTTCTGGAGTACTGTGTCCAGTTTAGATCTCCCTGTTACAGAAAGGGTGTTATTAATCTGGACACAGTTCAGAAGAGATTTTGCTGGGAATGAAGTTAGGAAGAGAGACCGGATAGACTGGGAATTTTTTCACTGGAGCATGGGAGATTGAGAGGTGACTCATTGGAGGTTTATAAAATATGAGGGCTATAGGTAAGGTGAATGGCAGGTTAGTTTTTCCGAGGGTGGGGGATTACAAGATGAGAGGGCATGTTTTTAAGGTGAGAGGAGAAAGATTTTTAAATAAAAGTGACATGAGGGGCAATTCTTCGACACAGAGAATGGCTCGTGTGTGGAATCAACTTCCAGAGGAAGTGGCTGATGCATGTACAGTTACAGTATTTAAAAGCCATGTAGGTAAGTACATGAATAAGAAATATTTGGAGGGAAATGGGCCAAACACAGACAGATGGGATTATGCTTAGCGTGGACTGGTTGGACTAAAGGGTCCATTTTCATGTTGTATGCTTGTTAATCTATGAAAATGAGGAGCAGCAGGTTAAATGTAAGGGATATGGAATAGAGAAACTAAGAGAAGGCCACTCAGTCCATTGAGCCTGCAACCTTTCTAGAATTGAATGAATTTTGGAGAATTAACCTGCCAACACATCCACTGCCTCATTAGTTACCTCTTTTATGATGCTAAGGAGAAGTCCATTAGGACATGGAGACCTGTCGGCACAAGTTCCGTCTGTTTACTTAGTGCCACGTTCCTCCTTCCCTTCCACTTCCTGATTTGCAGTCACCACTGGAATGTCCCTGATGTCATCAGACTCCAGTAGCCGTTGAGTTCTGTCTTGAACCTGCTCTGTCATTGAGCTTCCACAGCTGTGAGGTAGAGAATTCCCAAGATTCACCACCCATTGAGTGACAAAATTCCTCCTCATCTTGGTCCTAAATGGCCTGCCACTTATTCTGAGACTGTCCCTTCATTCTAGAGCCACTAACAAGAGGAAGGTCCTGACCACATCTGCTCTGTCGTGCCCTGTACAATTTAATGAGATTGCCCCTCATTCTTGTAAAGTCTGAAGACTACAGGCACAATCTCCTCTTAAAATAACACAGTCATCCCTGCAATGAATGTGATGTAACTCCCTTATACTCCCTTTATGTATATCCTTCCTGGGACCAAAACTCTGTCCAATGCAATATATGTCTAAGCACAGAATGCTTTGCGGTTAGTGATTGGGTCACACAGAAGTGTTATGATGTTGAAGGAGGCCATTTGACCCATCGCATTTGCACTAGTTCTTCAAGTGAGCATCATTTTCAAGTGCCAACTCCTGCTTTGTTCCCCATATCTTCACACGTTATTTTGATCCAAATAATCGTCCGGTTCCCTCTTGAATGCCTCAGTTAAACCTGCTTCCACCACACTTTAGGCATCATCTTGCCTGGTGGTATTATCATTGGACTGTTAATCCAGAGACCCAAGTGATGTTCTGGGGACCTGGGTTTGAATCCCCTCTAAAGGGAACAAAAATGGGAGTTTGCAATACCCTACGAATGTGTGCAGTCCTTATATGAACTTTGTGTTGTATCAAAAGAGAGAGAGAGAGACAGTCTCTGTCTTAATTCCCCTGCTGCCTCACACCTGACATTTTCTTCCATTTCCTTATTGACATTGGAAGAGGGAAGAAAAAACATCAATTAGCAGCTTGAAAATGGGAACAAACAAACTGCAGAGCTCGATAAAAATCAACCATTTTGAAGCGAGGGCAAATCTATTTGGTGGTGCTGAACACAGTCGCTGTGATATCAGTCACATCATCAAAGCAAACTTCTTGAAATAGCAAAAGAAAATTAAATTTTATCAGTGAGAAATATTTTCTCTGAAATTGTTTTTTTTTCTCATTATTAGTGGAGCTCCTCTGAAGAAGTTGATTGCAAGCAGTGGGGTACGTATGTCAGAAAAAAAATTACTATTGGAGTCCACACTATGCATTGAGAATCCCACGGAGATCAAACTTGCCATGAGTATTGGCTCCCACATGGTCCTAAAGATCTCCTCTGCAAAACACTTTGATGTATAAAACACTGAAACTGAATCATTTCTTTAACTGCTTACATAGGCACGTTTGAGAGGAATCAGTCCAATAGATGTGGCCGTTGTCATAGAAACGCAAGCTTCTGGATCCACGGAAATTGCAATGCGCAGTTTGGCCCATGGTCCCTCTGATGGCTCAATCAGCAAGCAGCACCAATTTGTATTTATGTAGAGCTTGCCTTTGTTGTTGTAAAACCCAAGACACTACGCGAGCATTAGAAATCAGAATTTGATGCTGAAACAAAATTGGGACGGAAGGGGCACTCGAAAGGATAGGGTGAGTGAAGGAGATAGAGTTAGAGGGGTTTGGGGCAGAGATTTCAGAGATTAGGGCCCAGGCAGCTG
Source organism: Stegostoma tigrinum (assembly GCF_030684315.1). Classification (NCBI taxonomy): domain Eukaryota; kingdom Metazoa; phylum Chordata; class Chondrichthyes; order Orectolobiformes; family Stegostomatidae; genus Stegostoma; species Stegostoma tigrinum. The sequence goes on from NC_081380.1 coordinate 41,144,483, forward strand.
AAGGCAGAACCATCTATGGTGGAGCAATTAAATTTAAGGATGCTGAATAGGCTGGAACTGGAGGAGAGCAGGCATCTCGGAGGTGTGCAGGTCTTGGTGAGAATTACTGAGATGGAGAGGACACGTGGAAGACAACGATAAAAGTCAGACTTGAGGCATTGCCCACCCGAGAGCCATTTTAGATCAACAGGCACGGTCCTGCTGGGAGAATAGCACTAGGTTTGGGTTAGATTGTGGAGAGAAGAGTTTTGGATGAACAAAACATTAGGTTCAAACCTGCTGGATGATACGGGAATGTCAATGAGTGGTCTGTGAAGCCTCTCAAGGTAGGGTTGTGCAGGTAGTGTAGCAGTACCACCCCTCACCTATCCTGGAACCCTCCTCACCAATTGCTTGTACAGACCCCTGGAAAAGGTTAACAAAAAAAGGAAGAATTGGGCTGATGTGGTTGGGGGGAGAGAACACCTGATGGTGATTATTAGCTGTGGAGTCTTGCTATGCAGAAGAAATCCTTTGCTTGTGCTGGATCTTTTAAAAGAGTTATGCAGTCCCCCACCCCTTGCTCTGGTATTTCCCAAGGTACTGTACTTTCCTGTTCTTCACTATTTATCTAAGTTCTTTGTCCTGTTACGTGTAAGTCTGTCTCCTCGATCCAGTAGATGCAGTTTATTACACACTCTTCAAAATAGTGAGTGGATTCAATCTGTTTCAAACAAGGCACATCTGCTGTCATGAGAACAGTCTCTGTTTCTCTATAATCAGAGCCTGATGAAGGGTCTAGGCCCGAAACATCAGCCTTTGTGCTCCTGAGATGCTGCTGGCCTGCTGTGTTCATCCAGCTTCACACTTTATTATAGAGAAACAGAGACTGTTCTCATGACAGCAGATGTGCCTTGTTTGAAACAGATTGAATCCACTCACTATTTTGAAGAGTGTGTAATAAATTGCATCTACTGGATCGAGGAGACAGACTTACACGTAACAGGACAAAGAACTTAGATAAATAGTGAAGAACAGGAAAGTACAGTGCCTTGGGAAATACCAGAGCAAGGGGTGGGGGACTGCATAACTCTTTTAAAAGATCCAGCACAAGCAAAGGATTTCTTCTGCATAGCAAGACTCCACAGCTAATAATCACCATCAGGTGTTCTCTCCCCCCAACCACATCAGCCCAATTCTTCCTTTTTTTGTTAACCTTTTCCAGGGGTCTGTACAAGCAATTGGTGAGGAGGGTTCCAGGATAGGTGAGGGGTGGTACTGCTACACTACCTGCACAACCCTACCTTGAGAGGCTTCACAGAGCCTGATGAAGGGTCTAGACCTGAAACGTCAGCTTTTGTGCTCCTGAGATGCTGCTTGGCCTGCTGTGTTCATCCAGCTCCACACTTTGTTATCTTAGATTCTCCAGCATCTGCAGTTCCCATTATCTCTGTTTCTGTATAACTTGTTACAATCCTGGACCAGCCCATCAGCTTTGTCATGCTCTGGTATTGACTATAACTTTTATTTTTAAAGTTGACAAAAGAGTGAAATCCTAAGAGAGTAAATCACAAGATTCCATGGTTTTGAGCAAATAACAAAAAAATTTTAGCATACAACTTTAACACAGTAACATAATCTACAATACATGTAGAATTTATGTTCTAACACCTCGTATTAACGAGGTAAGTGTGGGTAATAGACTGTGATCAAACACGGTTCAGCTCATGTCAAATAGCATGTGACTGAGACAGATCCCTTGAATTTCTCAGCACCACCTTCTCCTAAAAAAATGTTAATGACTCAATGAGTCATCAAATCTCATTAAACTTAATGAGGGATTACAATTCCTGACTCTTGCTGATCCTTTGTCAAGCTGTTCCATCGTGGACTGCTTCAATGACTGTTCCCATTCTGGTCAATCACTGTCTTCTTCCTGGGTTTACTTTACCCTGGAATCTGAAATTGCACTCCTGTATTTGTTCACAAACATAACTCCACTGATAGCTAACCTCGTTGAGCTAGCCCTGCCTTGGGTTCATCTCCAGGCTCCAATGTTGTTCAACTGAATCATTACTCTGTGAGCTTTCTAACGCTACTCTCTCAGCTGCAGTGAAGTATTCTCATGGAAATTTTCTAAACTGTTCACGAACCTACACCATCAAACATCTTTTTCAACTCCCCAGCATGACCTCTCATTCCCGACTCTAACACTTAGCTATTTACTAATTCCTGGAACTTGTTGCTGTGTTCTAACAGCACAGAGCCTTCCAACTGCTTGTGGCTTCTCATTGAATCTCCTACCCAGAACCCTTGCCGTTGAGCTTCCTGCCTAGTAATATGACCTAACATTAGGCCTACCTCTGTCTGTCTCTTCACTCTGCCTTTAACTTCTGAACTCTTCTTAAGTGACCCCAAAACCTGAGGAACGTATTGGAAACTCTGGTCATAATTGAATGTTTCCACCAAACAACTCTTGTTTTGGAATGGACTGCATTCTGAAGATCACTTTCTCAAAGAATACTGGAAATGGATTTTGCCGCAAGCTTCTCTGCTCAACGGGAGTTCTTCATCTCTGGTAGCATTCTGCTGAATCTCCTCTGCATCTTCTCCATTGCCCAATATCTTTGATTCAAGGGTAATGCCCAGCCTTGGGCACAATACACTGGTTGGAACCAAACCAGTGTTTTATAACTGTTTAGCATAACTCCCTTTCTTTTATGCTGGTTTCCTTGAGCATATTTTTTAAAAGCAACATTTTCAACTTTTAAAGATTTAAGTGGGTTCAGTCTTTGATTTATCCTGTATGCCCTCCTTACCATTTAGTTCAGCGATAGTAGGAATTGCTGATTCTGGAGAACCTGTGATAACAAGGCGTAGACCTGATTAACACAGCAGGCCAAGCAGCATCAGGGGAGCAGGAAAGCTGATGTTTTGGGTCTGTGCCCTTCTTCAGAAATGGGGGAGGGGAACTGGATTCTGAAATAAATAGAGAGAGAGGGGGGGAGGCGGATGGAAGGTGGATTAAGGAGCAGATAGGTGGAGAGGAGATGGACAGATCAAGGAGGCAGGGATGGAGGCAGTAATGATGAGTGTATTTTGGGAATAAGGATGGCGGTTGGTCAGTCAAGGGATGATGGACAGTTCAAGGAGGCGGGGATGAGGCTGTTAGGTAGGAAGTGAGTGTGGGTGTTGGTCAGTGAGGTGGGAGGAGCGGACAGGTGAGAGAAAAGATGGAAGGTCAACGAGGCAGGGATGAGCTGGGCTGGTTTTGAAATGAGGTTGTGGGTGGGGAGATTTTGAAGCTTGCGAAGTCCACATTTAAACCATTGGGCTGCAAGGTTCCCAAGCGAAATATGAGGTGCTGTTCCTGCAACTTCGGGTAGCATCATTGTGACACTGGAGGGGGCCCAGGATGGACATGTAGTCCAAGGAGTGGGAGGGGGAGTTGAAGTGGTTTGCGACTGGGAGGTGCAGTTGTTTGTTGCGAAGTTAGTTCATGTTTCTGAAAATGGTTGTAGGAAAGAGGAAGTTGGAGAAAGTAACAGGAGATCTGGTAGAGACATTCAAAATCTCAGTAGACCTGAACAGGGTAGAAGGGGAGAAACTGTTGCCGTTGGTGGAGGGATTGAGAGTGAAAAGTGCTTATGGTGAGTGGGCGGGTAAGTGGAGCCGAGTCTCAAAGTTGAGCCATGATCTTATTAAATGGTGGGGCAGGCTCGAGGGGCCAGATGGCCTACTCCTGATCCTGGTTCTTATTTGTTCTTACATATATGCAGATGTAAGATGATCAGCACAAGAATCAATGCAGGCAGGAGGAGAAATGCCTTGACACAGTGAGTGGTTGAGATCTGAATGCTGCGCCTGAGAGAGCAACAAAGCCTTATTCAATCAAGGTATCTAACAGGGATGCCAGGAAACTCGTTCCTTTGCCTCTTTTCCATTATTCAGTGGTCTGCATTAATATTTCCCATTACTCACTCAAAGCCAGCGTGCCTTGCGTTCGAGTTAATGAGCAGACATCTAGAGGGGAACAAATCCCTTTGTTCCTGTTCCATCTTTCTGTCTCCTTGTGTTTCTCAGTCAGATGGTTCCTCGCCCAGATTCAGACTATATCGCTCAGTGTATGGTTACAATAGTTGGATTTTCAAACTTGACTTTTCATCATGTTCAACTGTTGCTGCTGTTCTAGAATGAAAAACTTTGTAGGAGTCCTTCTGCTTCTTGTGATTAAATGTCTTCGACCGGCACTGTGGTGTAGTATTCTAGATCAGGTCGAACCATGGTTTTAGTGCAAAGACGGGACAGTGTTTCTTGTCTTGTATTTGATTGTCATAGAAATACATCTGAAAACTCTCATCACTTTTACAAAGCCTCACTTTGCAGTCCAAGAGATACAGTGCATTCCAAATCAAAAGTTGCTTGGTGGCAACATTCAGTTCTGATCAGGGTTTCCAACATGTTGCTCAAGACAGTTTTGGGGTCATTGAAGAGGAATTCAGAAGTTAAAAGCACAGTGATGAGACAGACAGAGAGAGGTAGGCTCAATGTACTGGCACGAGTCTGAATGACATCGGTTCTGTATAGGGCAGTTGTCAAGTTGATGTGAGGATCCTGAGAGAAAAATGGGATCCGCTGAGCCCATTCAGCTCACTTTGTTTTTCAATAAAATTATGGCTGATCTTCTCCCTAAACTTCTTTTTCTCACTGACTCCCACTGTCCCTTAATTCCCTGAGAGTGCATTTCTGCAGCTTCTTTAAATGGCTAACAGCATTAGGTTAATAATCCTGCAAGCTTAGTGCTCCCCCCTATATTGTACTTCAAGAGTCTTTCATGTTTTGTTCAATTCCACCCTTGGGCGACTGTCTGTCTGAAGTTTGTACGTTCTCCCTGTGTCAGTGAGGGGTTTCCACCAGGTGCTCCGGTGTCCTCCCACAGTTCAAAAATGTGCACGTTAGGTGGATTGGCCATGCTAAATTACCCATAGTGCCCAGGATTGTGCAGGCTAGGAGGATTGGCCATGGTAAATGCAGGGTTAAAGGCATAGGGTGGGAGGGGGACAGTAATTCTAGATGGGATGCTCTTTGGAAGATCGGTGTGGTCTCGACGGGCTGAATGGCCTGCATCTTTACTGTGGGAATTCTATGATTTTAAATTGTTTTCCCTACCTTGGTCAGAGTGCGTCATTGTTGCAGGGTGTTGGATAGGCTTGGTCATGTTTTTGGGAAGCCTCGGTACAATGGAAAGGAAGGGACCTGGTGAACGGCTGTGTTGTACAACAGTAGAGAGGAGGAGTCAGAAAAGGAAGAGTGAGGAAGCTGGTTCTTGGTTCCTGAAGGGTCCGAGTTTGAAGAACAGGTATAGGGATTAAAGACCATGACTCGAGGGAATGAATCCCAGAGCACAAGCTGGATATGCTGAAGGGTCAGTCCATCTCCAGGCAGCTCAAAAGTGGGTACTGGCAGATGTCAGGAGTTAGATGGGCTTTTGAGCTCTGCACCACAGGATATGAGGAATGATAATAGTCCATTGAAACATTAAGTCACAACAACAGCTTCAGCATTTATATTGCAGCTTCAGTGTGGTTGAACACTCCATTATTAAGTGTAATCAAGCAAAATTTGGTGCAAGATGTTGGGAAAGGCAACTGAAGGCTTGGTAGAAAACTTAGGGTTTTCAGGCGCATCTTAAAGGAGGCGAGAGAGAGAGAAAGCAGTTGAGGTTTAGGGAGAGAATTCCAGAGCTTGGAGTGTCAGCAGCTGCTAATGTGACCATTGGGGCTAGAGTGACTGGGGATATTCAAGAAGCTGGAATTAGAGGAACTGAGTAATTTTGAGTGGTTATAAACCTGGATAAGGTTGTAGAGATGGGTCAGAGGGAAGATGGAGAGACTTGAATACAGGGCTGAGAATTTTAAAGTTAATGTTTTAGCATGCAAGAACGGATACTGGCTAAAACGCTCCAGTTTTATTTTGGCTTGTGCCTTTTCTCTAAATGTAGAGCTGTTTATGATGGCTTTTAGTTTACATCATTTGACAGTTGCTAAGCTCAAGTCTGCTATGATCTGGATTTGATAATTCTTCAGTCTCTCCTCACCAAAGGATGTTCACAAAATGTTATTCACAAAATATTAGTCACAAAGATGTTGACTGTCTGGAGGTTAAGGGAGCTTTAATAATGAGAAATGTGCATGTGTTTGAGTCTACAACCATACGAGTTGGGTCAGAAGCAGGCTGTTTGGTTCCTCAATTCTAATGTCATTCAGTCAGATGGCATCCTTAACTCTTATGTTCCTTCCTATCTGCAGTAGCCTCTGATGCCCTTGTTAACTGAGAATCTATCTACTTCTATCTTAAAAATATTCAGTGTCCCAGCCTGCACCACTCTCTGGGGAAGAAGATTCCAAAGATTGATGACTTTTGAGAGGAAAATTTTTCCTGACCTCCATCATAAACAGAGTCAACACTTCTTAATTTATAGGAGAGATAATGGGAACTGCAGATGCTGGAGAATTCCAAGACAATAAAATGTGAGGCTGGATGAACACAGCAGGCCAAGCAACATCTCAGGAGCAGATGCTGCTTGGCCTGCTGTGTTCATCCAGCCTCACATTTACTTCTTAATTTATAGTTGATTTTAATTATGTGAAAATAATTAGATGAATAATTCTAACATTATGTCATTATCAGATTCCACTCTTATTGCTTGTTTTCAGTGGTACATAGGGACATAGAAAATAGGAGTGGGTCATTTGGCCCATCAAGCTTCTCTGTCTTACAGCATGATCGTGACTGATCATTTGACTCAGTCCCTGTTTCTGCTTTCCCTGCAGATCTTCTGATCCCTTTATCCCCAGAGCTATATCGAATTCCTCCTTTAAAATATTCAATGTTTTGGCTTCAACCACTTTCTGTGGAAGAGAATTTCACATGCTGCCCATTCTCTGGGTGAAGACATTTCTCCTCATCACAACCCTAAATAATTTACCACATATTGCTAAACTGTGACCCCTGGTTCTGGACTGGCCCTTGGGAATATCTTTCCTGATTTACACTGTCTAGCCCTATTAGAATTTTATAAGACACCATGGTTAATACTGTTAATGCTCCACATGATCAGTGGAATAGCCCCTTCCTGCTCTGGAACAGGTATGTGAAGCTGATGTTGTTTGGTTCCTGGATTAGTTTAAATGAGTTTATCATTTTCTTGTAGCTAGCACTGTGTGAAGCTCTGTTCTGTGCACTGTCGAATGCAGGCAGTGCAGCACTGCATTAGAATGGTAAACCCAGCAGAATGGGACTTTGAACCTCTGGTGTTTTGTGGAGCTGGTTCCAGCACAGGAGGGAGGATTGCAAGCTGCTCTCCCTCTAGTGTTGTCCAACAGAACTGTTCCATTTCAACACATTCAACAATGGACTTGCCACCTATAAACACACCCCATGATCTGGGTGTCACCTTGAGCCCGTCCCTTGCATGAATTTCATTCAAACGTCATGTCTGGCTCTTGCACAAGGGTCACTCGATGCATAGGTTGTCAATGATGACCTACATGTAGATAGCATCTTTACCAGAGTCAATCAAGCCCTACCCCTGAGCCACCTAAAGGGATGTTAGGGCGGACAGTCAAAGGCCCTGTGCAGAGAAATTGGGCTGCAAGCCTCCCTGCCACAACTGAGGCTGATCCTGACAAATTTGCAACGTTTGACCCCGAGGTGAGCATCTAGCCAGTTATTCACACTGTAAGACCTTAGCCCTCTACTCTGTAACATCACCCCGGCTCACCTGTTGCTGAAACCCTTCTTCGTACTGTTGTCATCGCTAATTTTGACTGTTCCAGTGCACTCTCAGTCAACCGACCAACCCCTCAGTAAATCAGAGGTCACCCAAAACTCTGTTGTCTGTGCCTCGCTCAGGCAGTCAAAGGTGGAGGGATTTGGTGAGGATATTTCAGAGGATGAAGCTGCGATTAGGCTCACTGGCTGTTTCCCTTCCTATACTTCCTTTATATCCTTTACATAGTTTATATCTGGTGAAAATAAGACATCATTGGAACAAAGGTAGACAAACATGAGGCTGGAAGAACATAACAAGCCAGGCAGCATCTAGCGGAAAGGAGCAGTCAATGTTTCAGGTATTACCCTTCTTCAGGACTGTCCTGAAGAACGCTAATACCCAAAACATTGACTGCTCCTTTCTGTTAGATGCTGCCTGGCTTGTTATGTTCTTCCAGCCTCCTGTTTGTCTACCTTGGATTCCAGAATCTGCTTTTTTTTTGTCTCTAATTATTGGAACTAAAATTGCTGGAATGAAAACAACTTCAGCTGGTCCGGTAGCATCTGTACAGAGAGAAATGGAGTTAATGTTTCTAATCAATGGCTTTTCATCAATCTAAAATGTTAACCTTGTTTCTCGCTACACAGATGCTGCCAGATCTGCTGAGTTTCTCCAGCTCTTTGTTTTTATTCCACAGCTCTGGCATTTGCGGTATTTTGCTTTTGGATCAGAGTTTAACGTTGCTGAGATTTGATGGAGGTGAACACGTATGTACACATGCTCACACTCACTCACATTCAGGCAGGTGAACGCACACACAAGTCCACACTGTCGTGTGTACACGTGATCACATGTCCATGCATTCACGTGTCCCACAGACAGGTACACACATATGTGCATGCATGTGTGCACACACAGTCATCGAGGTTCCTCTGTGCATCAGTATGTGTGACTGTGTCCTGACAGATTGCGTTCCAGTTTCAGAAGTCACTGGCACAAGCGCATCTCAGAGGCCTGCACACAGAGAGAAACATCTGACAGAGTATTGATGCACAGACATGTGTAAGTGCACACAGATATATCTTCATTTCCCTTTTGAGAAGTCTAGATGAAATGCCAAGGCCCTCAGTGAAGGGCACAATCAGGATTTAAACGGGTGAATAAGATGAGTTGCCTCAGGAAACCGTGGTGACAGGCTTGCCATTTAATAAACTTTGAAGATTGTCGAAAGAAGGAAAGGCTGAGAGAGATGCAGAGTTCCACTGTTTTCAGGCTCCAGGAAGGATTGTCTTGGAGAAGAGACAATGTGATGATCTCTGTGCAGGGAGGAGGGGGAAGGTGTGGCAGAAGGTATTTCAAAATAGGGAGTGACTCTGGCACTTATTTTATTTTACAAGAATCTGATTCAAGCAAATGTACCTAATGTCCAACCCTTTGAGCTCTCCCAGACTTGTACATATGTGGCACATTGTGCATTTTTTCTGTTTGTTTTGTTTCCATAGAATTCTCTTTGTGTTATATGTTGTGTTCCTAGTACCACTGAATTTTGAAATATTATATGTATATACATCAATATCATTTTATGTTTAAAGAATTATTTTCACTGTTTTATGCTGCTGTGTACTTTTTTGTCAATCCATCACTGGACATGTTTAATGACCCAAGCTACAATGCCATTCCTTGTGCAGTATCTGCTTTGGGCTTGTTCTGTGCTGTTTTTTGAGCAAGATGTAGGAGGTGGTTGTGGAATGGTAGAGTGTTAGGTCTGTTTAACTAATTTCTATTACCATGACTAAGCAAAGACTAAATCCCCCACTATCAACATCTTTGGGGTCACCATTGAAAAATGTTTTGGGGCTCTGGCCTAATAGTGAATATGTTTAATTTGTGGGTCCTATGTTTTCCCATTAAGAAGATAGTGATGAGCTATGTTCTGGAGTGCTAACCAGTGGCCTGCCTGACTATGTCAGAGTCTAGTTAAGAGTCAGGTACGTTATTGTGGGCCAAGAGTCTCGTGCAGGTCCAACTGGTTAAGGACCGCAAATCTCTCTTCCATAAAGAGCACAAGTGATCACGATGGGTTTTTATAACACTCTGGAAGTTTAATGATCAGCATTACTGACCTTTCTTGAAAAATTAAAAATATATTTCATTAAATTTAAGTTCCAAAGCTGCTGTGGTGCAATTTGGACTTCTGACTGGCCCAAGCCTTTGTGTTACTGCCCCAGTATCGTACGCAATATGCAGGCGACCCTGATTTGTGAATGTCTGATTTACAGACACCAACCCATACAGGGGATGTATTGATATTAAGGTCTGACATGCAGATGTTTCCACATGTTTATGAATGGCTATTTAATATTGTCAAGTATTGTATTCTGACTTGCATACAAATCAAATGCACTCAAGAACAGAGCCTATTGGTACTCTGGAAACTGCCTGTGTGTGACCACATCTGGTATAGAAAGGGGTAAAGTGAGCGAGGGATGACATTGAGTATAAATGCTGGTCAGTTTTAGTGATACGCAAGTTCTTTTTGATATTGAGACCCTGTTGAGAGCAAAAGGTTGACAGAAGCCTTTAGTTGTGGAGTGGAACAGGCAATAAATGTCAAGGGTTTGTTGGAATGGCAGCAATCCATGACTTTGTAAATTGTGTTGTTTAATCTGAATCAATTGACAATTAAGTTATGTACAGATGCCGTGAAAACATAAGTGCTGCAGCTTCCCGGCTAATTATGATTTCAATTGCAGAAGCACGGTGTTCTCATAAGGTTTGTACTGTACAATACTGCCCATGGATCACAGGAAAATCCACACCAGTAAAATCAAACAGGCCAGTGCTTTTCTTGTGTGAGACTCCTGACAGACCAGATAGAGGGTGATGGATACAGTGAGTAGTATATCTTCAGTTTTCAGGGTGTACTGTGGATTATGGAAATATGGGACAAAACTGGGGCATTATCATATACTTAGCCCCTGACCAGATGCACTCCAGCAGTTTAAGCACAAAAGTCTCAGTTAACAGCCTAGTGAAGTCCTGAGGGAGTCTGTACTACCAGAAAGTCGTTGCTGGAGAGGTGTCAGGGAATTAGTACTGAGGGAGTGCCGCACTGCTGGAGGGTCAGTGCCGCGGGAGCGCCGCACTGCCGGAGGGTCAGTGCCGCACTGCCGGAGGGTCAGTGCCGCACTGCCGGAGGGTCAGTGCCGTGTGCTGCACTGAGGGAGCGGCTGTACCTGAGGGAGTGCTGCCCTGTCAGTGTAGTTGTACCTGAGGGAGCGCCGCACTGGCCGAGTGGCTGTACCTGAGGGAGCGCCGCACTGGCCGAGTGGCTGTACCTGAGGGAGCGCCGCCCTGACGGAGTGGCTGTACCTGAGAGAGCGCCGCATTGGCGGAGTGGCTGTACCTGAGGGAGCGCCACACTGGCGGAGTGGCTGTCCCTGTTGCCAATTAAGCCAGCATTTATTGCCTTTCACTAATTTCCCAGAGGCCAGTTCAGAGTCAATCCATTGTTGTTCGTCTGGAGCCAAATTGTCGGACAGACCAGTTAAGAATGGCAGTTTCCTTCCCTAAAGGATATTACTGAGCCAGATGGTTTTTTTCTGACAATCGACAATGGATTCAAGGTCATCATTAAACTCTTAATTCCAGATTTTTATTGAATTCAAATTCCATCATCTGCTGTGGCAGAATTTGAAGCTGATTCCCTGAACTTTACTTGGGTCTCTGGAATAACAGGCTACCAATAATTCTGCGCGACCATCACCTGTGCCTGGCCACCTGCACAGTTTTCCATCTGTAGGTGTCTTGGCCATGTCCTTGGGTCCTGAGGCAAAAAAACCGGGACCTGCAATTTGCTCAAGAACTCCAAGTCAGAATGTCGCGATCTCCTTGCAGTGAGGAGCTATCTGCATTGCTTGGACCCAAGAGGAACATTTGTCAGAATTAGTACTTTTAACATCTAAAATACGACGAGTGTAGCGCAAACTTTCTGAGAATGCCTCATTTATTGCAGTCCTGTCACACCTTGATGATTAAACATGAATCCTCCAACGTGCCAACAGCACAACCACATTACCAGGGAATTATCTTCAAATGCCGCATGAAATGATCCAACTGCATTTTCTCTCTGCGTGTTCTCAGCTGTCCGGCCCATAAATCAGGAACCAAATAATATTTTGCAACCGCAGGAAATGCTACACTTGTCCCCACACCTCCTCCCTCACCCCCATCCCAGGCCCCAAGATGACATTCCACATTAAGCAGAGGTTCACCTGCACATCTGCCAATGTGGTATACTGCATCCACTGTACCCGGTGCGGCTTTCTCTACATTGGGGAAACCAAGCGGAGGCTTGGGGACCGCTTTGCAGAACACCTCCGCTCAGTTCGCAACAAACAACTGCACCTCCCAGTCGCAAACCATTTCCACTCCCCCTCCCATTCTCTTGATGACATGTCCATCATGGGCCTCCTGCACTGCCACAATGATGCCACCCGAAGGTTGCAGGAACAGCAACTCATATTCCGCCTGGGAACCCTGCAGCCATATGGTATCAATGTGGACTTCACCAGTTTCAAAATCTCCCCTTCCCCCACTGCATCCCTAAACCAGCCCAGTTCATCCCCTCCCCCCACTGCACCACACAACCAGCCCAGCTCTTCCCCCCCACCCACTGCATCCCAAAACCAGTCCAACCTGTCTCTGCCTCCCTAACCGGTTCTTCCTCTCACCCATCCCTTCCTCCCACCCCCAGCCGCACCCCCAGCTACCTACTAACCTCATCCCACCTCCTTGACCTGTCCGTCTTCCCTGGACTGACCTATCCCCTCCCTACCTCCCCACCTACACCCTCTCCACCTATCTTCTTTGCTCTCCATCTTCGGTCCGCCTCCCCCTCTCTCCCTATTTATTCCAGTTCCCTCCCCCCATCCCCCTCTCTGATGAAGGGTCTAGGCCCGAAACGTCAGCTTTTGTGCTCCTGAGATGCTGCTTGGCCTGCTGTGTTCATCCAGCCTCACATTTTATTATCTTGGAATCTCCAGCATCTGCAGTTCCCATTATCTCTGATAATATTTTGGAGGGTTTGTTTTCTGTTAACAAATGGTGATGGTCTGTGCAGTTGGTCGTGAAATGGAATCGAAGTGACCGACTCTTACATTTCCAGGCACCACGGCTAAGAAATGATCAATTATTCAACTTCCCACCACCTGACTACATCCGCAGTGACCCCAGAGGAGTAGACAGCTCACTGAAGTGTTTTCTTGTCTCACTGTCCACTCTCAGTGGGAAGCTATCACTGGCCTCGATTGTGTGCTCCAGGATCAGGATCAGGATCAGGCCTGTTTGGAAAGAGCAGGAACGTCTGGTGGATAAGGCAGTGCAGATGTGTCAGCACTCAGTATAGCTCAGTCTGAGACAGTGTTGATTCATAACTTGAAACCTTCACTGATGGTGTTTTTTTTCTCTTCCCCCAGCTGGAGCTGAATTATTAATTGTCCGTCAGTGTTTCTCAGATAGTATTCACAGGATATTCGCATCCCTAAAAAGGGTTTCGTTTGGAAACTGATGACTTTCAACAAACAAAGAACAACACGTGTGAATGTTGGGATGTAAGGTTAGGTAATAGAAACCTTGCAAAACCACAGCTCCACCCACAAACACGCACCCCAGTGAGAACAGACAGACGTTATCACTGACTCCTGTACACTGCCCCCAGATGGACTGTAGCAGCTACTCTCCATGCCTCTGGGATTCAGTCTTGGCTCTGTCTGGAGATTTGCTCTGCTTGTTGAAGAACGGGGTTAAAATTCACCCAGTCCTCAGCCTGGAGAAATGAGAATTAATGGCAAACTAGCCACAGAAATCCCCTGAAAACACCATGTTAAAACGATGCTCTAGTGTCGGACAACCCCGTCGAACATGGGAATAGCTGAAGGAGGAAGGAAATGGAGAGTAAATTTGCTGACTAGTTGTTAAATAAAACCTTTGGCATGAAGGTAAGAAGGTCATGAGTTCAAACTGCATTCCAGAGACTTGAAGCCTGCTCTAGCCAGGTGTTTCATGTTAGAGCTGCTCTCCAAGCAGGAAGGTGTTAATCCATCTCTGAGAAACGTAATAGACCCTGTTGATGTATTAGAAAAGAAACAGGAAATATTTCCTAGTGTCCTGACCCAGCATTTATGCATTAAGCAAGCATAAGTACAACAGAATAATTGTTTATTTATCTCCTTTACTGTTTGCGGGAGCTTCCTTTGAGCACATTGGGTGTCAGGTTTTCTTACATTACAACAGTGAGTGCATTTCAGAGAGTGCTTCCTTGACTCAGGATGTCCTGTGCTACAACTGAGTTTTACGTTCTGCCATTGCCCAGATATTTCAACAGCAAGAGAGTCACTGAAACTATGCAGACTGGAATTACCTGTCAGGACGCTGTGGAATGCCAGATGCAGTGGACTTTGTGGGAATTACTTGGAAAATTGAGTTTATTGACAGGTGGTTTTCTTACATTTGGAACCTTCTGAAAGAATGCATTGAAGTCTGGGAATTAGGAGTATTCTACTTTGGTGAAGCCAGTAGGTACACAGGAAAGTTCTTTAAACCTACTCTAACCCCTCAGTGACCAATAAGCTGACTTCGAAAACCCGCCCCCCCCCCCCCCCCCCCCCCAAACAAGCACCCACCATTTCTAAATCTGACACCCTCCCTCCAGGCCCAAGAATACGCCTCCTTCCAGAGCTAACACCCTGTGCTGTCACCACCAGATTTATCAACCTCTCGCCATCCCATTGCTGGATTGTTGGCTCTCTCCCACCAGTTGCCTCCCCTTCCTAGGCACTGCTTCACATCCCTGGTACCAGTTTTCCCTCTAATTTTCTTAACGGTTTCTGAGGCGCGTATGTGGAACATCACAGTGACTGTGCATTCGGGCTTAGAGGGAATATTGCCTGCCACCCTACCCACCTGTGCTCCCTGCCTACCTAACATTTTCGATCCTTAACAACTGCCACCCTATTCCCACATGTACCTACATACTTACCCTTTCACATGAGCTGCTGAAGTATCTGACTGTGCTGCCGGACAATTATATCTCAGGATGCAGCATTCTGCTGTGAAACGGGCCTGGTTTGACTTTGCGCCACTATCCTGCACTGAGGCTGGACAGGGTTGTTAAGAAAGCATATGGTGTTTTGGCTTTCATTAACAGTGGGATTGAGTTTAAGAGTCGTGAGATCTTGTTGCAGCTCTATAAAACTTTGGTTAGACCGCACTTGGAATACTGCGTCCAGTTCTGGGCACCCTATTATAGGAAAGATGTGGATGCTTTGGAGAGGGTTCAGAGGAGGTTTACCAGGATGCTGCCTGGACTGGAGGGCTTATCTTATGAAGAGAGGTTGACTGAGCTCGGTCTCTTTTCATTGGAGAAAAGGAGGAGGAGAGGGGACCTAATTGAGGTATACAAGATAATGAGAGGCATAGATAGAGTTGATAGCCAGAGACTATTTCCCAGGGCAGAAATGGCTAGCACGAGGGGTCATAGTTTTAAGCTGGTTGGTGGAAAGTATAGAGGGGATGTCAGAGGCAGGTTCTTTACGCAGAGAGTTGTGAGAGCATGGAATGCGTTGCCAGCAGCAGTTGTGGAAGCAAGGTCATTGGGGTCATTTAAGAGACTGCTGGACATGTATATGGTCACAGAAATTTGAGGGTGCATACATGAGGATCAATGGTCGGCACAACATTGTGGGCTGAAGGGCCTGTTCTGTGCTGTACTGTTCTATGTTCTATGTTCTATACCACGCCCAACACCTTCCCACACAATCCTGATAATTCAGAGCTGCCCTTCAGGCTGTATTTTAGTGAGATTCAGGAAATAGTTCTCAGCATCAACCCACCATAAACACACATACTCTCTCACACACACACACACACACACACACACACACACACACACACACACACACACACACACACACACACACACACACACACACACTCTCATACACAGACACGCACAGACACTCGGACACACACTCAGGCATGCAGACTGTTTTGCACGCTCATTAACTCTTGCATACACACACATACACATTCACTACTTCCTACACAGGCGTACTCTCACATGTAATCACTCATTCAGTCCCTCAGAGTCAATCTCAAGCACAAACTCATTCATTCCCTCTCTTGCACCCACACAAACTCACTCTTGTGCATACTCACTCACTGTCACATATGCACTCGCATTCACTCTCACAGATACGCTATCTCTAACACGCCCTCACTCTCACACACAAACTCACTCTCTTGCTCATTCACTCACTTTCACACAAACTCACTCACTCATTCTGACACCCTCACCTACTCTCTCACACACGCTTATTCACTGCCACATACACAAACTCATACACATATTCACTTTCTCACTCACAATCACTCACTCATTCACACACACTCACTCTCACGCACACAGATGTGGACACACATTCACTCACTGTCTCACACACATGAATACACTCATACACATACTTGCACACTCGCCCATACACAGTCACTCATACACAATGTACAGTCTCTCACATGTGCACAGGCACAGACACATACACACTGACATACAATGTCAGACACCCACACATAAACCTACACAGAAACAAGGACATACTCTCACCCACACACACTCTGCTCACACAAACACATGCACTCACACACAGTCACTTGCACAGGCACATGCAATTTCAATCACAGGGAATGGCATGGGGCAGAGTTGGGGATATGGGGTCAGTTGTGCTAACTTTCTCTAATCCTCAGGATTCTGGAGGAGAGTCCTTCCTCCAATCAAGAACTCTCCCCATGTGCACTGCAAACACAGAGCACAAAACATTTGCAAAACTCACACCAGACGGCAAGTGACTGACGGAGTGAGATCTTATTGCACAGAGCCCTCTAAACTTTTTCCAGTAAAGGTATAACAATGGTTTAGTCCCCATTATCTCTGATACAATTTTAAACGCACTGTGAAGCATCTTCCAGGGATGCCTAACCTGAAGAAGTTACTCTCCTCCCTCCGGACAAATCTCAGGGAATCTCTCTCCCACTGCAACCCTTTTGTCCGCTCCACCTAACTTCTCCTCTATCCATCTTTGATCAGCCTCCCCCTCTCTCCCTATTTATTTCAGAACCCTCTCCCCATCCCCCTTTTCTGATGAAGGGTCTAGGGCCGAAACGTCAGCTTTTGTGATCCTAAGATGCTGCCTGACCTGCTGTGTTCATCCAGCTCAACATTTTGCTATCTCAGAGTACAACATGACCTTGATTAGATGGGCCAGTGGGCTGAGGGGTGGCGGCTGGAGTTTAAGACCATGAGACATAGGAGTGGAAGTAAGGCCATCCGGCCCATCAAGTCCACTCCGCCATTTAAATCATGGCTGATGTCGGTGTCCATGTACGACAGATCCTTGAAAGTTGCCACCCAGGTTGACGGGGCTGTTAAGAAGGCATACAGTGTTTTAGCTTTTATTAATAGAGGGATCGAGTTCCGAAACCAAGAGGTTATGGTGAAGCTGTACAAAACTCTGGTGCGGCCGCACTTGGAGTATTGTGTACAGTTCTGGTCACCGCATTATAAGAAGGATGTGGAAGCTTTGGAAAGGGTGCAGAGGAGATTTACTAGGATGTTGCCTGGTATGGAGGGAAGGTCTTACGAGGAAAGGCTGAGGGACTTGAGGCTGTTTTCATTAGAGAGAAGAAGGTTGAGAGGTGACTTAATTGAAACATACAAAATAATCAGAGGGTTAGATAGGGTGGCTAGGGAGAGCCTTTTTCCTAGGATGGTGACGGCAAGCACGAGGGGACATAGCTTTAAATTGAGGGATGAAAGATATAGGACAGATGTCAGAGGTAGTTTCTTTACTCAGAGAGTAGTAAGGGAATGGAACACTTTGCCTGTAACGGTAGTAGATTCACCAACTTTAGGTACATTTAAGTCGTGATTGAATAAGCATATGGATGTACATGGAATAGTGTAGGTTAGATGGGCTTGAGATCAGTCTGACAGGTTGGCACAACATCGAGGGCCGAAGGGCCTGTACTGTGCTGTAATGTTCTATGTTCTATGAGGCGGGACTGTTTCATTTGTGCTCTGCTCTGTATTTGCAAAGGATCGGAACTGCTGGCCAGAAATGCAAGCTCAGTTCTGACAGAAACAAGAGAGGAGCTACTATTCGCAATTTCTGGGCAGTTCTTTTCTCAAGA
Organism: Stegostoma tigrinum; assembly: GCF_030684315.1. Classification (NCBI taxonomy): domain Eukaryota; kingdom Metazoa; phylum Chordata; class Chondrichthyes; order Orectolobiformes; family Stegostomatidae; genus Stegostoma; species Stegostoma tigrinum. The sequence continues at coordinate 41,162,481 of NC_081380.1, forward strand.
AGTAGTTTGGGTTCTTACTCCCAGAAACCATCAAGGTTGAGGAGAAAAGCAGGGATAGCCATCAGTTAAACTGTCTCAAAGATGTAATGGTCCATTGAAAAACATGACACATTGTACCTTCCTTACCTAGCCCTCACATAACCATCTACTGCCTTGGCTTTGGTTAATTTGATTATCCTGAATAAACAGTTGGGACGTTAGCCTTTGCCTGGAAGGCATTTTAATGGCAACAAACAGCTGGACATTTTATCTTCACATTCAAATGCTGAACGTAATATACTCAACTCCGAACAGTTCAATATTCTCAACTGGATTATTACCTTGTAAATCACCGAGGGTTGTTCAGTATCGATATAATGTTTCTAAGAATGATAACTGATAGTGTAATTTTAACCGATAGTGTGATTTCCTGTTAAAGCTATGAAAATGCAGTGTTAATTTTTTTGATTTATTTGATAGTGCACTGTCAAATCTCCAAGTGGAGAAGCTGGTTTTCTATTCTGGGCTTTCCTTCTACTTGCGTTTGATAAAAAGAAAGATTTGAAATGATTTGCTGCTTTCGAGACCGTCCATGTACGATCTTAAGTGAAGTGCTGGTTGCTTTAGGAGGGCAGAGGAGCTAAGGCAGCCAATTCTGCACAGCAAGATCCCACAAATAAAGCAAGTGTAGTCACAACCAGGTAGTTTATTTTGAAGATGTCAGTTGAGGGGGTAAATGTTTGCCAGGACCCTGGGATAACTCTGCAAGAGCGAATGGACAGCGACAAGTGGGAACGTAAACAGAAATGGCTGGAACATCTCAGCAGGTCTGGCAGCATCTTTGGAGAGAAAGCAGAATTAACATTTCAGGTCCAGTGAGCCTTCTGTTCTGAAGAAGGGTCACTGGACCTGAAACATTAACTCTGATTTCTCTCCACAATTGCTGCCAGACCTGCTGAGTCTTTACAGCAATTGCTGTTTTTGTTATTGATTTCCAGCATCCACAGTTCTTTGGTAATTTTTTTTGTTTAGTGATCAACTGTGACCTGTTATCAGAAATGGCTGAAATCCGCTTTACTCACAGACCTTTAGTGGGATCCATTAGCCCCATGGCAGACAGGATTAGATTTACCATAATGACACCTGATAGCACAAACAGGGTTTGTGTTCACAGGAATTTCTAAGGCTAAAGGCTTATTTGATTGATAGTTTCAAGAATTTAAGGGAAGCAGATAGGATAGATGGGGATGGAGGGGGGGGAACTGTTACTGTTGATTTGTTGAGATTAGGACTTGGATCTGCAGCTACATGATAATGGCCAAACACTAAGGAGTGAAATGAGGAACAACTTCACACGACAAGTGAGAGATGTTTGAGAACTCTCTGCCACGAATGGAAGCTGATACCAGACCAATTTTATTCTGGCATGTTCAGTGAGATTCATTTCAACAGGAGAAATGACTTCACCCAGCAAATGAGCCGGTGGAAATTCTCTGCCAGAGCAAGTGATTGAGGCCAAAACATTGAATGTTTTCAAGAAGATAGATATACTTCTTAGGGCTAAAGGGATCATAGGATATGGGGAGGAATTGGGAACAGGGTTTGGATAATCGTCCATGATTATGTTGAATTGTCAAGCAGACTCAAAGGGCTGAATGGTCTATCCCTGTTCCTCCTGCCTGTGTTTCATGTTTCACGTTTCTGTGGTGTTAAAGGATATGGGACGAAGGCAGGCATTGGGTCACAAATTGGCTGTGACCTCGACAAAAATGGTACAGGCCGAGTGGTTAAATTTCCACAGTTCCTGTGAGCTAGCTGTGCACCCAATTTCATTAACAGTGTCAGTGTTTTTACAAGGAAGGGAGGGGAGTGGAGGGCAGAATCAACAGGGCCTTTAGACTGCTAGTTTTCCACTCAGTTTCCAGACTTCTCCTGCATAAGATACAACATAGAATTAGGACTAAGCTGTTTGGTCCCTTGCCATCGCTGAGCCCAGTCCACATTCCCACCTACCCCAGCAACCTTTCACCCCATGTTTAACAAGAACCTATCTGTAAATGTATTCAGACTCTGCTTCCATCATCCTTTTAGGAAGAAATTTCCAAAGACGTATTGGTGACCCTTGGTGAGAAAAAGTTTGCCTCATTTCTGTCTTAAATGGGCAAGTGATGTTTAAACCTCATTCTCGAATGTATGCCTGTAATCAGTTTTAATGGCTGAGTAAATATCTGGGCAAAACGTTAAACTAATTTTACTTCTTCATCAGTTCATTAGTGTTCATTTAATTCACTCCAATACAATGCGGCCTTTAATTCTGAAGCATGTAGGGAAAAAATGATAAAAGAATACTGATAGAAAACTTTAGGGAAAAACCAAAAGGGTGTGTACTGCCATCTTGGAAAGCTGATTTCGATTAGCCGTGTAATGGTGTCTTGGACACTGCAATTAGATTTTATTTCCAAATAAAAAGTTGTCGTGAGATTGTAATTTTTCTTATTTGTTCTTGGGAACTGATTGCTGTTAGTAAGACCAATACTTACTGGCTGTTGCTGGTTGCCCTGTGGTCAGCCATTGCCTTAGTCTGTGACGTTTTGGGACTGGCAATGAATATAAGCTTGACACCATCCATGATGGAGGTGGCCAATTCATTGGCATCCCATCTACCACCCTCAACATTCAGTCTTTGACCGTGTGGTTTGATGCCACACTGTGAGTCTGCCGAGACAGACTGATCAAAGAGAAAGCCAAGTCAACAACAGCATTCGGGCTTGGATGTGAAAGTGATTCTATTTCTTATAGAAAATACTGCTCAATATGGCATTACTGAAATACCAGGCTCTGATTTGTATTTGTTGCAGACTAATCTGTTGTCTTTGTGTATGCATGCTTATGTGAGCCTTCTAGAGTTCAAAGTGTTCTAACTCTGCCCTCTCTGTGCTGTTTATACTCAGTGTTGTGCATCCCCTTGACATCATTGCAAGGTTGCTGCAGGTTCCTTAAGCCCTATGACCGCACTCAGTGCCACTGTCCCAGATGCACGGTGGTGCCGATGTGTAACACAAACTAGGTGTGCTACAGCAATTCCAAAGACTTACATATGGTACATAGATGCCTCAGTATTGATGATTTGATTGAAAAAGTGGGCAAAAGAAGCACAATTGCTGATGGAGACTCAGTCACCACTGATACGGAATGATGGTGGAAGCTGGGTGCATTGCAGAAACAGATCATGTGTTGGGCAGTGTTCAAAGTGAGAGAGAGAGAGAGAGCAAGAATTATTTTTCTGTTTAAACCAGGGATTTCGTCCTGTTAAAAAGTGGACTGGGCTTGTGCGGTCTCAGATGTTTCCAATCCCTGATGTGCGGATATGTAAGAGAAGGAAGGATTCATCCCATCGAATTCTCCTCTGGGAAACCAGGAGAGATGCTGCAGCCAACTTTTTCATCTCTCACTGCACTAGGCTGAGTGGTTTAAAAGCAGCACTTATGCATTTTTTATGCAGCTCCCTGTTCCTTATTTCCTTGCTCATTAGAGAAACTCAGAAACCAGTATTCCCTGGATGCAAATTTTAATGAGTAATTTCAGAAAATGGGAAGTAAATTACTCGAACATCGGTGCGTTTGCAGTCCCTGCCTACTATCCAGCACTCAAACCTTTCCAAAACAACAATTAAGACTGACAAAGCATGACCTTACTAAGAACTCTGATATTGCACTGACTTCTTCCAATTTGCATTGCTCTTGCCCTTTGAGAGCCACACTGGTGGTTTGGCTCCTGATAATGGTCTGAACTCTGACAAGCTGCTGCGTAGTTCCTGATCGGAGTGGGATGTTTACTTTGATGTATTTGATGTTGAGAGTGCATCTTCCTATTTCACTTGGAGACTGAAGTGTATGTCATATGTCCAGTCCTCTCCAAGTCTGTCATATTTACTCCCCTTGTGCCGTTGAGTGGGTTTCTGTTAATGAATACTTGCTTCTGCCAAGCTGGTGTTTCACTTTCCCGAAAGCTCTTGTGTCCAATCTATCTCCAACTGCCTCAAGTTATATCTCTGACTCCCCCATGCCTCCTACCTACCATCTACCCCTTCCTTTTTTGCCCTCAAGTACCTCATTCAAGTGTGTCTCCTTCATTGCGTTGCTTTGATGTTGAGTATCACCAAGCTGTTTGGGGAACCATCATGCTGGAGCCCTGTCCTGTCCTCACCAGATACCTACACACACTGGATATAGGATGGGAATCCCTTGTTCTGTCCTCAATCCAGTGGCTGTGAAGCCTCATATGCCTTCCTCGGTTTGTTAGGATTAATAGAGCAGTCCTAGAGTTGCTGGACTAGTTATTTCAGACTGAGTCTTTGGAGACATGAATTCACATGTCACCACAGTTACTGGGGGTGTTACAATTTAATACTCATTTAGCATCATTCACGATGCCTCAGAAATTGAAGAAGTCCATGCTCACTTGCAAGACCTGGACGACATCAGGCTTAGGATGAGAAATGGAAAGTAACATTTGTGCTACACAAGGGCCAAACCCAAACATTGTTACTTTCTATTCAATAGCATTACCATTGTTGAAGTCCCCTGTCAACATCTAGGATTTACCAATGACCATAGACTGAACTGGCCTATATTTACCCTGGCTATTAAGGGTGGGCCAGAATTGGGAATTCTGTGGGAAGTAATGCCCATCCTGTGTCCTCAAATCCTGTCTACCATCTACAAGGCACAAGTCAGGAGTGTGGTGGAATGTACTCCACTTACCTGCATGATCACTCAAGAAGCTCAACACCATCCAGGACAAAGCAGCCAACTTGATTGACACCCCAGTCACCACTTTCAGTATTTAATCCCTCCACCACCCATGCACAGTAGCACAGTGCACCAACAGCACCTCACTAAAGGTCCTTCAGCATCCTCTTCTAAACCTGTAATATCCATCATCAAGAAAGACAAACTCAGCAAAACTCTACTTACCTGTTCCCACAGAATATGTGGGATGGTCAGGGCATAGCCTTTGGAGGTGGATCTTAATCTTGGTTGCCTTGTCTGAAGGTGCAAGTAGCTAGCTCGCTCCAAGTTTATGTGAACATACAAATTATATGCAGGAGTAGTCCATTTAGTCCTTCAAACCTGCTTTGCCGTTTGATAAGATCGTGATTGATCTGATTTTGGCCTTAATTCTACTTTGTGTCTATCCCCTATACCTTTTGACAGCCTCTTTAGTCAAAAATCTAAATCAGCCTCAAAAATATTCCATGATACATCCTGAGTCTCTGGAAAAGGGAATTTGCCACACTCCCAGACCTCTGACAGAAACAGAAATCTCCTAAATTTTGTCTTAAATAGGAGACCACTTATTTTTAAACTATGGCCCTTAGTTTCATTCTCTCCTATCATGGGAAACAACTTGTCAACAGCCCCCTTCTGAAATACCCTCAGAATCTTATATTGACTTGTCTTAATATTTCTCCTTTGGAATTTGAGATACAATCCTGAATATCCCCAGCTGCTGACCCAGTTTGTTTTCCTTCCTCTGTTGCCTCTTTCCAGAAGAGGTTGAGTTCCAAAGATGCCCATTACCACCTTCTATCTTGTTTGAGGCTATGGTTAGACATGAGTACATCATGGTGCTGTCTCTCATTTCTGTATGTCAGTCTTATGTTTCTCTCAGTGGTTGCTTGTACGAGCCTCCAATTTCCAGATTCAATCAGCAACCAGGAGAAAGAATATGCAAGGTATTTTCCTTCCTTTTGAAGAAGCACGAATTCTTTTCTGAAGGATCCGCTTCCTGTAAGCAGTTAGTGTCCCTTGAGAAGTCCCAGGTCTTCCTGTCATTGGAAACAAAGCTTTTGCTGGTTTAGTCCTTGGCTATAGTTCGTAACTCTGAGCATGAACCTGCACCTCTGTCTGGGGAGACTCAGGTCTCAAGTGATCCTGCTTGCTGTGCAATTCATTGCCACCATATTTCTTAGAACTTTGTACCAGAAGTGATGTCGTCTTTGCACCAGTTCTTGACATCTTCAGTAAGCCAGAAATTCTGTCTTATTAATCTTATGATGCATGTTCAGCTCCCCATCTCACACAATCAGGAGAGCCTTGAGTTGAATGTGTGGTGAAATGATTTGAGTGTGAACAGAATTTTGTCGCCAATGTAAACATCAACTAACTTTTGCAAAAAAAATGCTCTGGTTAGCCCTTAGCTGGGAATTGTGTTCAGTTGTCGATGCCACACTTCCAGAGGGCTATCAGATTCTTAGAGAAAGGTTACAGAGGAGATTTACCGGCACAGATCAGAGATTTCAGTTATTCCAAGAGACTGAATAAATAAACTTAAGAAGAGATTTGAAGGAGGTGTTCGGATCAAGAAGGATTTTGACAGAACAAATGCAGAGAAAGCGCTTCTGGTGGTGGAGCGATTCATTTGGTGTGATTGCCAAAGAATTGGAGGTGGCACACAGAGCATTTGTTTAAAGCTGCATTTTGTCATGGTCTGAAACAGGCTTTCGAAAGCAAATTGGTTATGTACGTGAATCATGCAAACACATGTAGAGCGAGCACGTGTGTGGAAATAATTAAGCAGTTCTAACAAAGAGCCAATGAACGAGAGGTTGAATTTTGAAAACCAGCTCCTAAAAGATAAAACCAGAGCCAATCTTGATACATCATTATTATCATTTATTTGCAGAGTAATACACTGTAAGCATCCATCTCCCAACTGTCGAAACCATTGTTTCAGTTTGTGTCAATAAATAGTATCACAAATGAGTCCCCAGTTAATGGTCAGTTCCTTTGTACAAGTAACCACAATATGCATTTTAACAAAAGTAGATTCAAACAGGCTTTCAAAAGTGAATGGGTTATGTACGTGAATCATGCATACACGTGTAGAGTGAGCACGCGTGTGGAAATAATTAAGCAGTTCTAACAAAGAGCCAGTGAACGAGAGGTTGAATTGCCTCCTTCTGCACTAGATCATGCTGTGATTTTAAACTGTTTGACCACAGTGGCACCACAGACCAAGTTAAAATCTTCCATACCCGATAAGACCAGAGTTACAAACTGCATTCAAAGGATGGTAGTCAAGACAGGGCGATCAGGCTAATTTTTGTTTGCAGCCTTGCTTCACCAAAACTAGCCTGTCACAACTAGTTTTTCCTAGTTGACGTAGCTCTATACCATGCTGGGCGATTCCTGTTCCCAAATTATGGAGGAGTTAGGACGCAGATTAACCATGACCTCGATGAATGGCCTATCCTAGTTCCTGTGTTGATGGCCTAGTTGTAATGTCACTTGACTAGTACCAAAGGTCATGGCTATTGCTTTGAGGACACTGGTTCAAATCCTACTTTGGCAGCTGTTGGGATTTGAATTCAGTTACTAAAGGCTGGAATTGAATGCTAGTCTCATTGATAGTAGTGTGCAACTGTAATAATTATTGTAAAAACCCACCCATCCACCCACCCGCCACCCTCAAGGAGAGGCAATCTGCCATCCTTGCCCGGTCTGGTCTATATCTGAATGGTAGCTCAACAATGTGGTTGACTCTTTAACTGGCCTCTGAAAGGGCACAGCGAACTGTTCTGTTTTAGGGCAGTTGGGGATAGGACAATATATGTTACTGCCTAGGAAAAAGGTCAGAAGTCACATGACACCAGGTTATAATCCAACGTGTTTGTTTGAAATCACAAGCTTTTGCAGCGCTGCCCCTTTGTCAGGTGAAGTGAAAAGAAGTGCACAAAATTTACAGGCAGAGAGATCAAAAGATGTACAAATGGTGTGAGTGGAGCGTCGACAACCTGAATGTTAAGTCTCTGCAGGTGATCAAAAGTGTCAGACGGGGCGGACAAAGTGCCAACAGCTGGACAGCAAGTGAAGGGATGGCCTGTAATCCGATTAATTGAGGCAAAAGTTACTCGTTACTTTGGTTAGACCCTCGGCATGCGATTCTTATACCCATCATGTTATTTCGGTCATTTGGTTTGTTTCCAGCAGCATCTTATTTTTAGTTTTTGCAATTATATTTCTGCCTCAATTAACCGGATTATAGGCCATCCCTTCACTTGCCGTCCTTGACAATTTACTACCCGCTCCGTCTGACACTTTTGATCACTTGCAGAGACTTAATATTCAGGCTGTCAACACTCCACTCACACCATTTGTATGATTTTTATGATCTGTCTGCCTGCAAATGTTGCGCCTGTGTGTGCTTCATCTGACAAAGGAGCGGCGCTCTGAAAGCTGATGATTTCAAATAAACCTGTTGGTTGGTTCTGAGGAAGGGTCACTGGACCCGAAATGTTTACTCCTGATTTTTCTTTCACAGATGTTGCCAGACCTGCTGAGCTTTTCCAGCACCATCAGTTTTTGTTCTGGTGTTGAGTGACTTCTGACCTTGTCCACCCCAGTCCAATGCCAGCACCTCCACGTCATGACTGCTCAGAAATGACTAGAAAAGGAAATTCGCCTTGCTGACCTCCCAGGGTTTGTGGAGTGATACTGGGAGTTTGGAAATCCGGGTGCTGACAGGCTCGGGGCAGTAACCTGCAGAATGGCAATAGCCGAGTGCTGGTTGGATTTGTTACACCTACTCTGAGTGATCTAATGGGCCGCTGCACCATTGCAATGATGTCTCTGAACTCGTATCTCTCTCTCTCTCTCTCTCTCCCTCCTTCTCTCTGTGCAATTCACAGCTGCCACTTTTCGCATGACTTTGTACCAGAAGTGACTGCTTCACTGCACCAGTCCTTGATATCTGCAGCGAGCCAGAAATTCTGTTGTATTAATCTCACAATGCATGGTTCAGTACAGCACCCATCACGCACAATCAGGAGAGCCTTGAGTTGAGAGGATGGTGAAATGAACTGAGCGTGACCAGAATTTTGTTGCTTAACGTATTTGGTTAGGTACTCAAGAGACTTACCATCGGAAAGAAAGAGAGATTTGAACTGGTATATAACTGTCCATATAAGCTATATGGACAGATGGTCACAACCTCTGACCATCCCAAGGTGCCTTACAGTCAGCAGAATTTTTTTTGAGGCGTCGTTACTCTTGCATTGGTCAGGAATGCAACAGTCAGTTTAAGCACAGCAAGATCCATGTAGCTAGCAATGAAATAAATGGGCAGATGGCCTGTTTTAAGTGCAGCTTGATGACTGGGCAAGGAGAAGAGTGCCCCAGCTCTTTGTTGAATAGTGCTGTGGAATCGGAAAGCCTTGGTTTGATGCTAGCACTACCGGCAGTCCCCGAGTACCAAACTGGAGCATTGTTCCTGGTTTGGGTCTTGAACCCATAACCTTCTGTCTGTGTTACACTCGGAGAGCCACTGAATGTGACATGGAGATATAGAAAATAGAAGCAGGAGTAGGTTGTTCGGCCCCTCAAGTCTGTTACACCATTCCAATATGATCATGGCTGGTCATCCTATACCTGTGCCTGGTTTTTCTCCATACCCTTAGTTCTTTTAGACCTGAGAACTATCAAAACATTTAGTGCTTTGCCCTGAACTGCTTTCTGTGGCAGAGAATTCCATGGGCTCCCCACTCTCTTCAACCCAGTCCTAAATGGGCTGTCCCATATCCTTAGACTGTGACCCCTGGTTCTGGTCTCCTCAGTGACCGGGAACGCTCCATCGTGATGTCCCAGTGTCATTTCTAAAAGGTTGTTGGGGCTTTGTTGACCAGTCCTGAATTAACAATGATTTCAATCACTGTCATCAGAGTTCAGCATGTGTGAGGGTGGATTAAGCAAAATGACCTGGGAATTCTGCTCCCAGTCAGTTCCAGTTTTATTCTGAGCTTATGGGTACATGGCAACAAATTGAAGATTGCTAATAAAAACAGAAATCATAGTTGACATTTCAGGTTCAGTGACCCTTCCTCAGAATACCCGCTCCTATTCAGTTTTCTGAGGAAGGGTCATTGGAACCGAAACATCAGCTCTGATTTCTGTCCACAGATGCTGCCAGACCTGCTGAGCTTTTCCAGAAATTTCCAGCATCTGCAGTTCTTTCAGTGTTAATGAAGATTGTCAACTCTGGTTAATATGTTCCTGAAAGTTTGATCCCATGTCTGCACTCCTAGTGTAACTCACCCAATTGGTTACTGCACTCTGTGCGCCTGGACCCTGTTGGAAAGCTGTAAGATCTGCTTGCCACCTTACTGGATGATCCTAGTCTGTCAGTTCAATGGCTTCGTCAGCCATCTCTAGTATGAGAACACAAATGGCACAATTAATTTTGAAGTCCTCATATATTTTCTCTTCTGCTATTCCCAGCTGTTATTCTGCATATTAATCTCCAGTCGTGGAGAATCAGCTGCTCCAAAGCGCGGCACATTTCAATCAGCCACATGTGGTCTGGGAGCAGGCAGAAAAATACAACATGAATTGAAGATTGGCTATATTCCCATCTCAGAACTGCACAGGGAGCTGTTGAGTCAGGGATGCTGGTCAGTAATAAGGAGGTCCTCACAACTGAGCGTTCTGTGATTTCAGAATAAGTTAAGCTTCAGGTAATGTAACCAATTCCAGACAAAGCAACCTGCAGAACAACAAACAGGAAAAAATGTTAAACAGCAATCTTGTGGAGAGGGTGGGGAAGCACAAAACTATGGAATGCAAATGCTTAAAAAAAAGTGTTTTTTTGGACACAACTTTGTAATCAGAGGTCTGAGTGATATTTAAGCAGTCTGGTTTCTGCCTTGAAGTTTCCCAGGGCAAATATAGCAAAGTAATACTATCCCCAACAATGTACCAATTCCTGATATCAGAGAACTGCTCCCTACTGCCTAATGGCAAATAGTTTTACTCCAAACCGGCCATCCTGTTGTCTATGGGAATGAGAATTAGTTCAGCGCCATCAGCTTTTGAGCATGTGACCGATGTTGATTTGAGCCTTGCTGTTACCCAATATGAGCTGCTGTGTTGGAAATCACTGCCAGCTGTGATTTGACCTGGATATAGTCCCTTGCTGAACCAAAACACTGTCAGTAGGTCAACGTAACCCAGATTGAACAAAGCTGGGGCCTTGCTGGCCCTGGTATGCACCAGTTTCACAGCCTGTTGTTTGTGGAGGCTGTAGGCGTTGTTGAATGGCTGGTGGTGCTTCTCAAACCTCCTTCCACTGTCATCCCATTTGGAGGCTTGAAAATTGTCACAACTTCATGGATGGACACTTTGGAGTATGGAAGGGGCTGACTTATGAGAATGGAGGAGTTTCCTGTGAAAGTGGCGGGGTAAGGTGCTGATAGAGTAGAGCACATCAATCTGCATTCCACAGCAACCATTGCTGCCTTGGAACTCGTGACCCCAAAACTTTAGTGCGTGATCTTACTTATGCCTCAGCACCGACCCCCCCCCCCCCCCCCCCCCCCACCTCCAGCCGCAACCAAACAACCCGGAAAAAATGTTTGTCGCTGGCTAGGCTTACGTCTATTGTCCATCACCTAACTGTCCTTAAGATGGTGTTGGTGAACTGTCATTTTGAACCACTGCAGTCCATGGGCTGTCACTGCATCCATAATGCTGTTGGGAAGGGCATTCCAGAATGCTGATTTGGTGACAGTGATTTCCTCAGTACCTTGTCTCTGGGCATCTCTCTTTGTATTCCAGTTGAATGCTTCTCCTGTAGGAGAGTGCCCATGCTACCGTGGCTACTGTTAAGTTGATGATAGAAGAATAGGACTTGCACTTTGATTAAAACACAAGGGAGAGGTCCAAATGGAAGGTTTGTGAGAACCAGCCTCAAAATTTGGAAGCCATTATGAGGGGAATTTGTTAAACACATGAGATGCCAGATCCATACACCTGGATCTGAATGCATCATGAGGTTTGAACACACAGACAGACGAAAGATCATGAAGCACGATTCTTTATTCTACCGGCAAATAATGAAATAGTTTCACAGCAGATATTTCACAGCAAATAGTCATAATTCTTAAGTGCTGCACATGTTTGTAAACAAGGAAGACAAAATTTATATGGAATTAGCCTGTGGTTTATATTTGTTTGAGGTGATCCTTTGTCTGTTTGATTCCTCTCCCCATGAGCTCTCCTTCCTTAAAGACACCCTGTCTTCCAGAGAGGGTCCAGGTAATTGCTCCAGCCTGACTGCTCAGGACCATCTCTCACCATCGCCACCTGCTGCTTGTTAAGAAGAATAGACCCCTTGCAAATCCTTACAGATTAATACTTTTTAAAGGTTTACTTTCACTTTGCTTGGGGCATGAATGGGTAATATAAGTAAGTTGCTGAAGTTTAATTTGTGGGAAGTGGATTCTGGGCGCTGTACTTCAGGGGGGTTGTGAAATCTTTAAAGAGAGTACAGTAAGAATTAACAGAATAATTCCAGGGTTATAAAATATTAGTTAGATTGGAGAAGCTGTTTTTTCTGTTAGAAGAAACAAAGTTGAGAAGAATTTAGCTGACTGACTGAAATCGAATTTCCATCAATAACGTGAACAAAATACCGTGAGTGCTGAAAAACTGGAATGAAAACAGAAAATTCTGAAAAGTTCCGATGACAGATCCATGACATGAACCATTTGTCTCTCCATAGAAGCTGCCTGACGTGCTGAGTATTCCCAGGAGCAAAAACAGAAATTGCTGGAAAGACTCAGCAGGTCTGGCAGCATCTGTGAAGGAAAAAACAGAGTTAACTTTCGCGTCCGGTTACCATTCCTCAGAGTATTTCCAGGATTTCTCCTTTTATTTCGTTTGGTAAACTAATGATTGTAAAAAGTGCAGTTACTAACCTTTCTCTTACAAAGGGCAGATTGTCCATTTGCAAAATTTACAAATTGTGGGGGACAATATCTGTGTCTGCTGTGAAACTTTCATTTTTAAAAAATACCTGAGTAGTAAGAAGACTTCTGATCAAGTGAGAGAGTCTCTGATCAATGACATTAAAGTCACTCTCCGTTTGACAAATTCCCTTGTTTTGTGCTATGAATTCAGCATGACTTTGTTCTGGCATGTGTCTCGGGCAGTTACCCTGTTTCATATCTGTATTGAATGCTGAGTTTTCATGTTGTTCGCAATATTTAAGAGTGTTTAATGTGAATATACAGTTAACAAAGGAAAAAGCAGACAGGCCAAATGTCACAAATCTCTGCCACACAAACATGAACCTATGCAATGAAGCCACCCAAAGTGTACATGTCAAAGGAATAAAGCTACTAATCGAATCAAAGAAAGCAAATTACTTTTTTAAAAATCAGACCAATTTAAAATTCGCTGGAGTTTCCTTTTGTTCGCCCTTGTCAACTCTAATTTTCCTTGATGGATTCTTAATGTGATTGAATGTCCTCCCCTCAGTTTCAGAGACTTGGCCAATCCACACAGGTTTCTCACAGCTCTGGTGAAGTGCTGCCAACCTTGCCAGTACAAGAGCTTCCAAATCTGGTGGCAAGAGAGGTGCTGCAGCAGCAGTGTCCTCTCTGAATGCAGCATGCCTAGCTTCAAGGTGCTAATCGCTTCATTGTGGGACACGGCACTCACTCCAGGCTCCTGAAATTACTCTTCCATTCAGGGTTCGCTCTCTGCAGGAAGACAGCGGAAACCCTTCAGTGATATCCTGAAAGCATCAATAAAGAGATCAGACATGTCCCACCGACTCATGGGGGAGACCCTGGCTTGTGACCATTTGAGTAGGCTCATTGGGGAAGGCACCAGCATCATTGAGAGACCACATCTGGAACAAGCAGAGGTGACATTGGGGTGTTGGCTTGGACCACTCAAACCTTCAAACAGCCCGTCTACCCAACCCAACCTGGCCCATGTACATAAAATTGAGCATTGGACTTACTGGCCATTTTGGAACCCACTTAACTAGATCAGAAACGAGTCACTCTTAATCCCAAGGGACTGCCAAAGAAGGAATGTTTATGTTCTCATTTTCCATTGTCTTGCTTTGAACGTGAGAGACAAGTATGTGGTTAACTATCCTTCCATTAGTAAAATGAGACAAGTGAGATTCTTCGTCATGCACATACACCACTGCCACCAGCTACACCACCCCCCCACCTCCCTATCTCTCACACACCTTGAGCAGTTTCCACTGGACTCCAAGCAAGACTGGGAAATGGCAATTGGTTGGTGGGTGGCAGTGTAGTGGAAGTAGCTGCCAGGGCCAATGGAATGATCAGCTTGGGGATGCTGATTGGAAGAGTGGAATTGGTGTAGCTGCCAGGACCAGTGGAATGATGGCTGTCATTCGGGGGATGTTGGTTGGAATGGTAGAGGGAACAATGAGGCAGACAATCTGGGCCAAAGGAGACTTGAACTTTTCCGTCTGGTGCAGACAGAGACACAATCCTGCTCTTGTGACTCAATGAGAGAAATAAAACATATCTAAGATTTGCTGTTTTTTGGCCTTCTCTGGCCCCCGCTCCTCTTCCTCCCTGGGTAGCTTAGCGAATAGGTCACAATCACTTGCACTTATCACGTGTCCTGGCTTCATCGGATCTCATCCTGGATATTTATGAAGAGGGACAGGTCTGGTTTTTGGCCTGTCCTGCAGTCAGTTTCCTGACTCCCTCCTGCTAAAGTTGGTGAGCGCTCATCAAGTGAACAGAATCTGCTTCAGCCCTGACTTTGTGATGCAGCTGGCTATCTCTCTACTGTACCGACTGTGAACCTACTTGAACACCAAACTCCTGTCTGCCCTCTCAACTAGGTCTTTAAGATTGCATGGAAGAGAGTTTACCTCAACATCCTGGCCCAGCTTTCAGCTGTTAATCACCATTGTTAAAATCTGCTTTCTGCAAGATTCCTGGGAGCTTGCTGTGTGGAAATGGGCAGCTACATTTCCAAAGCTACTACAGCAACTGGTGTGCAGTACTTAGAGTTACACAGCACAGAAACAGACCCTTTGACCTGCACCAATCAGACATCCCAATCTGATCTAGTCCCACTTGCCAGCATTTGGCCTGTATTCCTATTCATAACCTGTCCAGATCTCTTTTAAATCATTAGCTATAAAGCATGTCCAATAATCCTGAAAGGTGCTAGAGAAATGGAATGTAAGCAGTCTTATGGTGCAGACGATAGAGTCTCTACCTCTGAGCTCGAAGCTCCAGGTTCGCGCCTTAAGCCAGGACTGAATGCTGTGGAGCATGAGTGGATGACACAGCCAAACTGGCTGCTTGTCACTCTGTTACTGCTTCTGACATGCCTGTGGCAGGTGGTAAGACCAGGAGAGTTTCCTGGTCACCCAGAACCATGTGATGAGCTGCAG
Source organism: Stegostoma tigrinum (assembly GCF_030684315.1). Lineage (NCBI taxonomy): Eukaryota > Metazoa > Chordata > Chondrichthyes > Orectolobiformes > Stegostomatidae > Stegostoma > Stegostoma tigrinum. Next base: position 41,177,697 of record NC_081380.1, read on the forward strand.
TTAACAGCCTTCTCCTGAAGAGTCATGAATTACAGAAGTGGACCTTCGGCCCATCAAGTCAGTATGACTCTAAATCTACACTAGTCCCACTTTTCAGCCCTTAGCCTGTAGTTGTGAATATAGTGACATTTCAAGCGCTTATCTGTGTACTTTTCAAAGGTTGAGATGTTTCCCACATTAAAAGATAGTAATCTGCTCCCAGCAGATGTTCTTTCTTTGGGCAGTGTTTTGCTCACTGCCTAAGGGACCACCAGAGAGAAACGGGTCGTCTTCAATCTTCATTTTCCTTTCTGTCTCCTTTCCTGTTCATCCACTTCTCATCACCATCTCACACACACACACGCGCACACACACACACACACACACACACACACACACACACACACACACACACACACACACACACACACACACACACACACACACACACACACACACAGACACACAGTTCCATCCTGTCCTTAATCAGTCATCCACCATCCTGACTTGGAAATATATCACCTGTTCTTTCACTATCATTAACAACACTGTGGGTCCTAACACCAACACATGGACAGCGCCTGTTCAAGGAGGCAGCTCATCACTGCCTCCAACATGATTAGGGATCAGCAATAAATGCTGGCCTAGCCGGCAGTACCAACGTCTGATGAGACAGAATTTTTAACAAAGACACACTTTCCAGAAAAAGCATTTCACCTGAGTTCAACTCAAGTTATTATTCCAGTATCTGGTTTTGAGAAGGATCCTATGGTGAGATCAAATACGGACGAAAGAGCAGTGATTGATTTTTCTCAGGGAAACACATGTCTGTATAGAAAGCCATATGCCCCACAGTTCAGCTCACCCTTACTCAATCTCAGGCTATGAGAGCTTGCTGCAAAAGTGCTTTGACTTATTTGAGCACAATCTCTTCCCAGTCCTTGTTTGGATCTTTGCGCTATCGGAGAATTATCTTATTGGCTATATGGGAATGGGTTTCGGAAGCAAGCCTGTCCGCTCCTTGCCTAGAGTCTCTGGTTTTATTCATAAGCTAAAACAGGAAAGACGTTGTTGTCCTCGAGTTCCAGTCGCTGGATGAAGAACCTCAATGTTTCTTATTGTCACATGTACCTAAGTACAGTGAAAAGTTTTGTTTTGTCACAACATACAAAGATTGAACAGATTGAGGAATACACAAAGCTACAGCTGCAAAGAAAATGCGAAAAAAGCAAGGTGAACATTAAATTTGAAGTTTGAGAGCTCAATTCAGAAGTCTAATAACAGCGGGGAAGAACTTATTCTTATGCCTGTTGGAGAGAGATAATGGGAACTGCAGATGCTGGAGAATCCAAGATAATAAAATCTGGGGCTGGATGAACACAGCAGGCCAAGCAGCATCTCAGGAGCACAAAAGCTGATGTTTCGGGCCTAGATGTTTCATCAGAGAGGGGGATGGGGTGAGGGTTCTGGAATAAATAGGGAGAGAGGGGGAGGCGGACCGAAGATGGAGAGAAAAGAAGATAGGTGGAGAGGAGAGTATAGGTGGGGAGGTAGGGAGGGGATAGGTCAGTCCAGGGAAGACGGACAGGTTAAGGAGGTGGGATGAGGTTAGTAGGTAGTAAATGGAGGTGCGGCTTGGGGTGGGAGGAAGGGATGGGTAAGAGGAAGAACAGGTTAGGGAGGTAGAGACAGGCTGGGCTGGTTTTGGGATGCAGTGGGGGGAGGGGATGAGCTGGGCTGGTTTTGGGATGCGGTGGGGGAAGGGGAGATTTTGAAGCTGGTGAAGTCCGCGTTGATACCATTGGGCTGCAGGGTTCCCAAGCGGAATATGAGTTGCTGTTCCTGCAACCTTCGGGTGGCATCATTGTGGCACTGCAGGAGGCCCATGATGGGCATGTCGTCTAAAGAATGGGAGGGGGAGTGGAAATGGTTCGCAACTGGGCGGTGCAGTTGTTTATTGCAAACTGAGCGGAGGTGTTCTGCAAAGTGGTCCCCAAGCCTCCGCTTGGTTTCCCCAATGTAGAGGAAGCCACACCGGGTACAATGGATACAGTATACTACGTTGGCAGATGTGCAGGTGAACATCTGCTTGATATGGAAAGTCATCTTGGGGCCTGCGATAGGGGTGAGGGAGGAGGTGTGGGGGCAAGTGTAGCATTTCCTGCGGTTGCAGGGGAAGGTGCCGGGTGTGGTGGGGTTGGAGGGCAGTGTGGAGCGAACAAGGGAGTCACTGAGAGAGTGGTCTCTCCGGAAAGCAGACAAGGGTGGGGATGGAAAATGTCTTGGGTGGTGGGGTCGGATTGTAGATGGCGGAAGTGTTGGAGGATGATGCGTTGTATCTGGAGGTTGGTGGGGTGGTGTGTGAGAACGAGGGGGATCCTGTTTGGGCGGTTGTGACAGGGGCGGGTTGTGAGGGATGTGTTGCGGGAAATGTGGGAGACGCGGTCAAGGGCATTCTCGACCACTGTGGGGGGAACGTTGCGGTCCTTGAAGAACTTGGACATCTGGGATGTGCGGGAATGGAATGCCTCATCCTGGGAGCAGATGCGGCGGAGGCAGAGGAATTGGGAATAGGGGATGGAATGTTTGCAGGAGGGTGGGTGGGAGGAGGTGTATTCTAGGTAGCTGTGGGAGTCAGAGGGCTTGAAATGGACATCAGTTACAAGCTGGTTGCCTGAGATGGAGACGGAGAGGTCCAGGAAGGTGAGGGATGTGTTGGAGATGGCCCAGGTGAACTTGAGGTTGGGGTGGAGGGTGTTGGTGAAGTGGATGAACTGTTCGAGCTCCTCTGGGGAGCAGGAGGCGGCGCCGATACAGTCATCAATGTAACGGAGGAAGAGGTGGGGTTTGGGTCCTGTGTAGGTGTAGAAGAGGGACTGTTCAACGTAACCTACAAAGAGGCAGGCATAGGTGGGGCCCATGCGGGTGCCCATGGCCACCCCCTTTGTCTGTAGGAAGTGGAAGGAATCGAAAGAGAAGTTGTTGAGTGTGAGGACGAGTTCGGCTAGGTAGATGAGGGTGTCGGTGGAGGGGGATTGGTCGGGCCTGCGGGACAGGAAGAAGTGGAGGGCCTTGAGGCCATCTGCATGCGGAATACAGGTGTATAGGGACTGGACGTCCATGGTGAAAATGAGGTGTTGGGGGCCAGGGAATTGGAAGTCCTGAAGGAGGTGGAGGGCTTGGGTGATGTCATGGACGTAGGTAGGGGGTTCCTGGACCAAAGGGGAGAAAATGGCGCCCAGATAGTTGGAGATGAGTTCAGTCGGGCAGGAACAGGCTGTGACAATGGGTCGACCAGGGCAGGCAGGTTTGTGGATTTTGGGAAGAAGTTAGAAACGAGCCGTGCGGGGTTGGGGAACAATGAGGTTGGAGGCTGTGGGTGGGAGGTCCCCTGAGGTGATGAGGTCATGAATAGTGTTGGAGATGATGGTTTCGTGCTCAGGGGTGGAGTCATGATCGAGGTGGTGTCGGAGAGTTGGTGTTTGGCCTCGGCGATGTAGAGGTCAGTGCGCCATACTACCACTGTGCCACCCTTGTCTGCGGGTTTGATGGGGAGGGAGTGGAGGGCTGCCCGTTCTGCGGGGGAGAGGTTGGAGTGGGTGAGAGAGGTGGAGAGGTTGAGGCGGTTAATGTCTCGACGGCAGTTGGAGATGAAGAGGTCGAGGGAGGCTAGGAGGCCTGTGTGTGGTGTCCAGGAGGAGGACTTGTGTTGGAAGCGGGTGAAGGGGTCAGTGGAGGGACGGTTAGGTTCCCGGTTGACGAAGTAAGCGTGGAGGCGAAGGCGGCAGAAAAACTGCTCTATGTCCAAACGTGACTGGTATTCGTTGATGTGTGGTTGTAGGGGGACAAAGGTGAGCCCCTTGCATAGGATGAACCGTTCGTCCTCAGTCAGTGGGAGGTCTGGGGGGATGGTGAAGATTCGGCAGGGCTCAGTCTGGCTGTCTCCTCTGGGGTTGCTGGCTGTGGAGGTTGTGGGCGGGGTTCTGTCAGCGTCGCCCATGGGCGGGGTTCCATCGGCCGTGGGCGGGGTTCCGTTGGCGGTTGGAGGACTGGGGTGGGCAGCAGCAGCGGTGAGGGTGGTGTGTGTGGTGTTGTAACTGGACATGGAGGCGGTGACTGCAGCAGCGGTCGCGTCCGCGGTCCCGGAAGTGGTGTGCCCGGCGGTGGCAGATGTGACGTCATCGGTGGGGTCACCGGCCATGTCCTCGTGGTCAATGGCGGCGGGTGCATGGTGGGGGAGGGGCAGGGACAGGCTCGGGATTTGGGAGGTGCAGGAATCCTCTTGTGGGTGGCAGGAGCCAGTGAGTTTGTTGTACTTACGATTTTTGGAGTCCAGTAAAGCTGAGTAGAACTGGGTGTTCAGTCTGTTGGTCCTGCGGAGGATAAAAAACAGGAGAGGTCCTTATGCCTGTTGGTATGTGTGTTGAAGCTTCTGTATCTTCGGCCTGACAGGAGACGTTGGAAGAGATTATGTCCGGAGTGGGAGGGGTCTTTGATGATTTTGACTGCCTTTCTGAGGCAACAGGAAGTGTAGATGGAGTCTGTGGATGGCAGGATGGCTTGTGTGATGGACTGGGCTGTGTTTCACAACTTTCTGTCGTTTCTTACAGTCCTGGGCAGAGCAGTTGCCACACCAATCCATGATATATACCCTGCAGAAAGTATCCTATCTGTATCTGTAAAAGTTGGTGAGGGTCTTTATGGACATGCTGAATTCCCTGAGGAAGAAGAGGTGTTATTGTGCTTTCTTGACCATTGCATCATTGTGAGTGGTCCAGGACAGATTGTTCTTGTTCGTCACTCCTGGGAACTTGATGCTGTCAACCATCTCCACCTCAGCTCCATTGATGTAGAGTGGGTGTGTCCTCCTGTTCGCTTCATGAAGTTGATGAATCAGATCTTTAGTTTTGCTGACATTGAGAGAGAGATTGTTATCTTTGCACCATGACACCAAGCACTCATTGATTGTCCAGCATGGAAATAGATCTTTCAGCCCAATTGAACCCTGCCACACAAGAGCCTCCTGCCCCTCCCTTCATCCCACTCTATTAACAGATTCCTTTCTCTTCCAAATTTGTGCATCTGTTCCATGACTAAGTTTATGCTGTTCATCTTAGCCATCCTCGTGGACTCTGGTGTGCTTTCCTCGCACCCTGTGATATTAGCCCCTCAACTGTTAGGTGGTACTGCATAAGATTTTTGTCAACATGGTTATCAGTTCTTCCTTTGTCTCGTCTTGGGCTTGTCAAATGTTAAATGGAAAAGGATACAGCACTGTAGAGTATCGTAACAAGATAAGAAGAAGGGAGATAACAGGCCAAGCAGCATCAGAGGAGCAGGAAATCTGACGTTTTGGGCCTAGAATCTACTATCTCTAAGATAACAAGAAGGCTTGTTGCACAATAGAAGCAGGTATAACTACATATGGTTAGGCATATCAAGGAGTTGGGACAGATACACTCTGATAGATCCCTTTGAAGCTAGAGTAGACCTCATTGTTACTACCATAGACCATGTATGACATCTGTAAAGTGAGTGGAACCAATGCAATGTGAATGTTATCCCCATCAGAACCATTATTTTAATCAACTATGTCTCTGAGTAAAGTTTCTCTTGAATTCCAGATTGTGACAACCATATGTTTATGACCCCAAGTTTAGGTGTCCCTCGCATGTGGAAGCATCATCTCCATGTCTAAGCCGTCAAACCCTTTTGTAATATTAAAGATCTCTATCAGGTACTCTTGAGCTGATTTTCTCTGAGAGAAATGAGTATTGCCGTACTCACTGATATAACTTTGCAGTCTGGTAAAATCCTATCTTGTTCTTCTGCAATACCTTTTTTAATAATTTGGAGGCAAAACTGTCAGTAGAACTCTGACGTGGTCTAAGTACTTTCTATGTACTTTCATATCATTGTGATATTTCTCATTCTAGCAAAGAATTGTATTTAGGATTGATGAGTACAAGAGTTTGTGGAAGGACAGTACTGAGATTTTTAAATCAAGCAGTTCAGAGATGTTACAATGCACCTCTGGAGCAAGCCTTCTGGCTCGAAGGGAGGGTCACTACCACTGCACTATAAGGGGCCCTAGAAAGAGAGTGCTGTACAAAGATTGGAATGCTTTTCACATGTAAAATATTATGAACTGGAGAGTGATTGTGGGAAAACGCTACCATTTTTCGTTGTTCCTTAGATGAATGTTTAGTATCGCTTTGAGTGCTGTGATTTTCAGTAACAAACACAAAGCAAGTTTCCCAGTAAGGTTTAAATTGGAAGAAAGAATGATGTGTATTTACACAGACATACGCAAACACGAATGTCTTCTAGAAACAAAGCACACATTTAAGTTTTTAACTTCATTAGCTCATGGGATATGGTCTTTGCTAGCTAGGCTAGCATTTATTGACTGTCCCTAGTTGCCTTTGAGAAGCTGGTGGTGAGCTGCCTTCTTGAACCGCTGCAGTCCATGTGCTGTAGGTCAACCCACAATGCCCTTACGGAGGGAATTCCGAGATTTTGACCAGTGACACTGAAGGAATGGCAATATATTTCCAAGTCTAGATGGTTTAGTGGAGGAGGGAAATTTGCAGGTGGTAGTATTTCCATGTATCTTTTGCCTTACTCCTTCAAGATTGAACTGGCCATGGGTTTGGAAGGTGCTGTCTAAGGAACTTAGGTGAGTTTCTGGAGTGCATTTTGTGGATGGTACATACTACTGCTACGGAGCGTCAGTGGTGGGGGAGTGAATGCTTGTGGATGCGGTGCCAATCAAGCGGGCTGCTTTGTCCTGGATGGTGTCAAGCTTCTTGAGTGTGTTGGAGCTCTGCTCATCCAGGGATGTTATTAGCAGAAATACAAGTATTTCTTGAAGTATCAGCTTTCAGTCCATACAATGTACACCTGGATGAGGCTCTCACTCATCACTCCTTGGAGAGGATCGAAACTTGAATGTTTCTGGACTTCCAAACTGTGTTATGGCTGAGCTTCTTTTGAGATGAAAATGAGTTAGTTCCCCTCACACTGCCTGGGTTCACTGCTTACTAGCCAGGATTCTGTTGTTTTCTCTGGAGAAATCATCCCTTTGATTCTGTTGATCTTCAGACTGACTGGTTGTCTGCTAACTGAAACAATAACAAATTGCTGGAGAAACTCAGCAGGTCTGGTGGTATCTATGGGGAGAGAAACAGAATCAACATTGAGTTCAGTGATCCTTTCTTAGATCTGCTAAGTTTCTCCAGAAATTTCTGCTTTTGTTTCAGATCGCCAGTATCCACAGTTCTTAGTTTTATTTTACTTGTCTGCTGTTTGATTTGTTATGTATATTTCATTTCTGTCAAACAATCAAATTGTGAATAATCTGTTGGAGAATTTAAGTATGAAGTTATTACTGTACACCAGAGAATGGATGGGGATTTGATGGGGATTTCGTTGATTTTGAACTTTAGATAAGTCCACAAATAGAAGGTGCAAGTTTCACAGGCGAGTTTCAACTTGGCTCTTCTGTTCTAGGAAGGCTGCCTCATATTTCTAGATCTTTCCAAAGGCTTGATCAAACCACAACTGTTTAGTCTCTGTTTAAAAAAAATGACAGAGGGCCACATTTCTGTTGGCCATCTTGGATCAAGATATAATGTCCCCAAGTTCTTTTATTTTTAATATGAAATTTGTTCATTGTTTTTATTCACTTGCGCATGGCTTTGTGTGCTACAGAGGTTAATAAACAGAGATTTGCGTTGTTATCGTCAAAGTTTATTACAGAACACTCCACTTTATTCATTACCCTTCCTGGTGGTAGTATAGAGTGGGAAAGTATGGAAATACGGCCTAATAGGAAAAGACACTTGGTTGGGTATGAAAGGTATGTTCAAAAATAAACTGGAAATGGTTGGGGTGAGGGAAGGGTTAATTGGTTAAGAATCAGAATAGAAGGGACCCTGATTTTATGTGGTAGAGGAATCTGAAGTCTAGAGATGAGATTCAATGAAACAAGGAGCAATGTACAGAGGTAGGCTTGAAGGCCAAAAGATCAAAGATGTGAGGAAACTATTTGCGTGTTTGAACATCCCAATCTTGATGCGTATGTTATGGTCCTTGTCAAACTGCAGATCGACATGCAAACAATCATACTAATCAGGAGCAGAAGGAGGCCCCTTGAGCCTGCTCTGTCATTCAGTAAGTTCATTGCTGATCTGACTGTTGCTTTAACCCCCTTTCCTGCCTTCACCCTATACCCTTCGATGTCTTTCATGCAAGCATCGACCTGCCTCTGCCTTAAAAATATTCCATGACCCTAACCTCACCACTCTGGGGAGGAGAGTTCCACAGGCTCACGGCCCCCTGACCAAAAAGGATTCTCCGTTCGTTCAGTCCATTCGTGCAAGTCATTAATATAAATTGTAAATAGTTCAAGATCTAGCAACCAATCATGCTAGCACTCCGCTTGTTACTATAGTTTATGGAAATAGTAACAAATCGATCTTGACTTTGTCCCAAGAAAGTTGGTACACAGTCGAGCTTTGCTGCCAAGTCTGTTCTTGCTCAAAAAGGAAGAAGCCGAAATTCTAACATTCCAATAGAAGTATCTTCTCTGTTTTCATGGATCTTCAGTTTATTTTAAATCCATTTTATTTTGCTCTATTTTAAATGCATAATAGATCAGAACGTAAAAGTCTGTGGCTATGTATAAGGAAAGCTAGCAGTCTGCAGTGTAGAACATTTGGTGAGGAACATGGAAGAGCGTTTCAACTCTAGCGTGTTAGTTGTGTGTCACTGGTTAGTGCTTCTGGGCCTGAAGGCTATAGGTTCATGTCTGTATCTAACCACTTGAACAAAATATTCCAGGCATTCACTCCCGGTTTAGCATTTAGGGAATGACTGTTGGAGATGTCATTCAGAGTCACAACACAGAAGCGGATCCTTCAGTCCAACGTGCTATGCTGATCAGATGTCCTGTCCCAATCTAGGCATTAAGCTGAAGTCTCATCAATACATGAAAGATTCCAGAGCACATTTTTGACGACCTTGTTGGAGAACACTCCCTGATCAATAACCACTCCTCAAGTAACATCACTATTTTTAATTTTAAAAATCTCATATTTTACACTATATCTACTTCCGAAGTAGAATTGTTGGACTTCAAATGTTTACTTCTTTTACACTTCATGGATGCTGCCAGATCTGCTGGGTTTCTCCAGAATTCTCTGTTTTAGTTTCAGATTTCCAGCATCTGCAGTATTTTACTTTAATTTCAGACTTTCTCCTTGCTGTTTGTGGGATCTTGCTGTGTGGACACTGTTTCCCAAAGCACAATGAGATGTCCTGAGGTTGTGATAGATGCTATCTGAATGGAAGTCTTTATTGCGAAACTTGAAAGCAGCATTCTTGATGAAAGTGGGCATAGTTAGATGGAATGTTGTCTTGTGCGGAAAGGTTAAGCCTTTGCCCATTGAAGTTCAGGAGAATAAGACATGATCTTATTGTAGCACATGAGATCCTGAGGGGACTTAATGGGGTAGATGATGAGGGAGTGTGGTGCCTTACCACTTGGGGAATCTCAAAGTAGGGATTACAGTTTAAGAACAAGGGGTCTCCCATTTGAAGTGAGGAGATGAAGAGAAATTTTCTTCTCTCAGAGGATTATTAGTCTTTGGAATTTTATCCCTCAGAGAGCAGCAGAGATTGGGTCTTTGAATGTGCCTGAGGGTTAGACAGGGAGTCAGAGGGTTGTGGAGGGGGCAAGCAAGAAGGCAGAGTTAAGATCACATTTGGACAATTCATGCACTTATTGAATGATGGGGCATGCCTGATGGGCTGAATGGCTTCCTCCTGCTCCTATTTCTTCTGAGATCGGATTAAAGGCAGGTTTCTCAGCAGTGTGGAGGAACAGCGCGATCTTGGTGTTCAAGTGCATAGCTCCCTCAAAGTTGCCACCCAGGTGGATAAGGTTGTTAAGAAAGCATATGGTGTTTTGGCTTTCATTAACAGGGGGATCGAGTTTAAGAGCCGCGAGGTTATGCTGCAGCTCTACAAGCAAAAGAGGTTTACCAGGATGCTGCCTGGACTGGAGGACTTGTCTTACAAGGAGAGGTTGACTGAGCTCGGACTTCTCTCTCTGCAGAGAAGGAGGAAGAGAGGTGACCTGATCGAGGTGTACAAGGTAATGTGAGGCATGGATAGAGTCAACAGCCAGAGACTTTTCCCCAGGGCAGGATTGACTGCCACAAGGGGTCATAGTTTTAAGGTGTTCGGAGGAAGGTATAGAGGAGATGTCAGAGGGAGGTTCTTCACCCAGAGAGTTGTGAGCGCATGGAATACTTTGCCAGTGGTAGTCGTGGAAGTGGAGTCATTAGTGACATTGAAGCGACTGCCGGACATGCACATGGACAGCAGTGAATTGAGGGGAATGTAGGTTAGGTTACTTTATTTTTGGATTAGGATTATTCCACGGCACAACATCGTGGGCCAAAGGGCCTGTACTGTGCTGTACTTTTCTATGTTCTATATCTCATTCAATAGAGGGACAGTTTCTGTGACTGATGAAGATGAATTGAAGCTGTTGATGTTAATTTATTATAAAGTGCTGGGTTCAGCTTCACATCTCTCCCAATCTAGGCATTCTATTATTTTACCTTCTTGAAATTTCAGGTTTTATTGCTGTGTCTTCAGCTTTCTAACACAAAACAAAGCATATTTACCCTAATGTATACAAATTGCACAGCTTTATGAGGACTGCAAAGACTTGCATTTTATTAGCATGAACTAAAGTGGGTAAAGTGAAAGATTCTGGTTTAGGTTAAGATAAGAACATCTTTTGTTTCTGTCACACGAGCAGGCTTTTTCAGCCTAGCAGGCCCATGTTGTTTGGGTTCCACATGAAGTTGTCTCTTTATCAGAACTCATCAAGGTAACCTTCTGTTCCTTTCTGTCCAGCCTGCCCAACTTGTATCAATGCTATAGTGATTTGAACCAGGACCAGGTGGATCTCATTGACTATGAGATCCCGGATTATTGTTAACCTGGGCCAATCCGGGAACCCTGGCTGACAGATAGAAACAGGAGATTCAGAAGGCCTCCTCAATGTAGGGATTGGAGCTGGCTGGCCACAGCCCATGTACAGTCCACATGTAAATAAAGGGTGACCTGGTGACAGGATACCAGCCCCTGTGCAGTTGTTTCAGATGGTATTTACCTCAAACACCACTGGTGGTGGTGAGTTCCACATCTTGACCAGGTTAAGATGCTTCGAACATAGAAAAGTGCAGCACAGTACAGGCCCTTCGGCCCACGATGTTGTGCCGTGGAATAATCCTAATCCAAAAATAAAATAACCTAACCTACATTCCCCTCGATTCACTGCTGTCCATGTGCATGTCCGGCAGTCCATTAAATGTCACTAATGACTCCGCTTCCACGACTACCACTGGTAAACTATTCCATGCGCTCACAACTCTCTGGGTGAAGAACTTCTCTCTGACGTCTCCTCTATACCTTCCTCCTAACACCTTAAAACTATGACCCCTTGTGGCAGTCAATCCTGCCCTGGGGAAAAGTCTCTGGCTATCGAATGTTTCTTCTGCATTTATTAGCTGCTACCATTTGCTTATATAAAAGAATCCCCAAGTCTGGTGTCCCCAGAAGTGGCAGCATCTGCTTTACACCCCATTCAGTCACTTATCTCCCACCCTTGGCTCGACCAGTGAACAAACCTCTTGTGATTCAGGGCCAGCGGCTCGGTGAATTGGTGTCCCCCTCCCCTGGCTGGTAAGTGGGTGTCATACTGTGTGTGGCCTCTTTGTGTGTTCTGGTGGATGCCTCCATGGAGTAACGTAAAGAGCGGAGGAGGATCCTTCACACCCTGAGTCACTTCCCATTGCGTGCCCCTGAAAACTGATTCACTGGTCTTCACCTAGTTGGCTGTTTGTTTCCTTGTGTGACCTCACATAGTTTGACCATTCACCCTGAATCTGTGTCTCTGGATAGTGAGCTTGCTGTAACTAGCTTAATCTAAACCCTTCAATTCTGTGAAATGTTCCCTTGAAGTAGAACAAAACCAGCCTTGCCAGTATTTTTACATCTGTTATCATTCCAGGAAATTTCTTTTGTCTCCATGCTAAATTCTTTATATTGTGCCTGAAGTGTGACTGTTCATTGAGCAGGACCACTGCCTAATAGTGATATTAGGAAGCAGTGGGTAGGATTATTTATCAGAATGGAGTAAGAGGGGGACAGTGTGATACCTTTAGCTGTTCAATTGGAGGCTGACAGCTGGTGCTTTGCAAAGGATCTTGGCCTTCACTGTTTTGTTGCCAGAAGTATATTGTGGTGGTTACAAAATGGGTTTCAGACACTCGTGCTCTGAATAGGCCAGAGCTTGCCTTGCTGCCAGATGCATTACAGGCCTCTCAGCTGACTGTCATTTGGTGAGATTAGCCACAGGCTGCATTCACAATTGTCATTTCGTCAATGAGTTTATTGGATTGAAGTTAGCACCTACTCAGCTTGCTCTCCATTTTCAACATTGAGCCAATGTCCTGCTCTCTGCATGCTGCTTTAAGTTGGCTCCTGTTTCCCCCACCTCCCTCACACTCACTTGCCCTCCCTCCCTCATTACTGTCACTTCCCCTCATCCTCATACACCCTTGTTCTTCAGTCGGTATAGACTCAATGGGCTGAATGGCCTGCTTCCACACTCCGGAGATTCTATGATTCTCTGGATGTCTGGCAAGTAACATGATATTTTTGGGACACTGGAGGATTGGAGAGAGGTGGTGTTAAGGACGAATGGGTGTTTGAAGAGGCCATGAGGTGTTTTGTGCAGGTGCAGCCTCTTTCTTAGGGATGTTAGTGATTCAGTTTGGTTTCCATTAATATTCTGGCAGCCTTCGCAGTTAGTCTCCCATTTGAGAGAGAGGTTATGGTGCAAAAGGCATGGTACCAACAGAGAGAGGTGAAGGAAGAAGATCTAATGCATTGAGGCCTGAGTTGCAGAAATTAGGATTTGTAAATCCCTGTTTAAAACTGCCAGCTTTTGGTATTGGTGAGGCCACAGCTATTCTGTAGCAGGATGTTTAGGATGATGGCTTTCCATGTGTAGAATTGTGTTTTAATTAATTGGAGATAAATCTTGTGTTAACTTTTGCCTGCTATTTAAATATGATGGTTATAGGAGACTGATGCTTCTGTTGTGTGTTGCAGCGTTAAATCTAAAATTATGATGATCATTGAGGATTTTGATGCTTTTCTCAAATTATGCTCATGTGAATCCAAATATCCAATATGTCAACACAATTGCAGTAGGTATTGTTGTTACATGACGTCCTCTCCAATTAAACGAGTCAGTGAAGATGAAAAAAATCGAAGCATAGTCCTCCAGAAAAGCTGTTGAAAAAGAAAAATTATTTTGACCCCTGCCTCCAGCAACGCAGCACGTTCTTGGTACAGTGCTGGGACGCCTTTCTGAATTTTTCTGCGTAAATCAATTCAGTTGTGGGATGTGGGTGTCTCTAGCTGGTCTAGCTCTAATTTTCCGTCCCTAGTTGCCCTCGAGAAGGTGGTGGTGAGCTGCCTTCTTGAACCGCTGCAGTCCATCTGCAGAACCAAAAGCTCTCCACGATAGAAGCGAGGGTGAGACCCGCTGAGCCACAGCTAATTCTCCCCTCTCCTGCCTTCCCCGAGATGGAGGGGGTTTGGTCACAGTTGAGGGACAGAGTGCTGGATTTTCTCCCTTCGCCTCTCTCTCTTTGTTAGCACTACTTCTCCTGCACCTTAACCCCCTTCCGCAAAGACTGTGAGGGCAATGGACAGCTCCATTTCTCATTGAAGCACACAACACAGACCCCCTCACACCTCACCGCTCAGTGGGATTTGTTCAATTCTTTAGCTTGTGATGGTGCTTTTAGTTCTGTCTTAAGGTGGAAATATTGAACAAACTGTTCCCATTGATGTGGCGGTCAGATTTGTGTTAGATTATAAAGCACCTGATAATAAAGCTAAAATAATGCGGTGTATCTCATTTTGTTATTTCATATCAACGCAAGGGGCACCCCCCCCCCCCCCCCCCCCCCCACCACCTCGCTGCCCCTTGGGATGTATTTAATTATCATCTGCCTGTATAGCTTTTTGTTTTATTCAGCTCAGCAATTACGAATCTGGCTTGTATTTGTATTCTGCTGTTGCAGAGTCTACTTAAAAGGTCCCTCTCTACCCATCTGCCAGTCCCCAGCTCCTGGCATTTTGGTTTTTTTTCCCCCTCCCCTGGGGTGACCCACTTGTTATTTTGGCTTCTGGTCCATCAGCACATGTTTCAATTCAGTCGGTTAGTGCTGTCCAGTGGCAGCACATTTGCCACAAGGTGGGGGTGGGTGTGAAAGACACACCATTTGGCAATGGGAGGTTTGTGAGTCCCGGGCACCAGAAAGGCATCTGTGTCTCAACTCAACACCGGAGAAAAGGAGGGCACCGTGCATTTCCGTGGTGCCTGTTTTAGCCTCAGTCCAAAGTTACTCTCCTACCAATGAAGTGCTATCACAACGTTGTAAGCCATATTATGATCCAGGCAATGCCAGCGGGCTACTACTCTCCAGTACGATACCAAGAAGAGATGCTGCACTATCAGAGGTGCCATCCTTCAATGAGATATTAAACCGAAAGCTCACTTAGTACCCGCCCCACAGTTTGGTGCAAAAGGCCTGAAGGCACCAATCTGAAAGAAGCGCCCCGTGTCCTGGCCATCGATTCTATTCCCCAGTCAGCCTTGCGAAAACAGTCTATTTGGCCTCAGTCACCTTGCTGTTTGTCAGATCTTCCTGCGCATTTCCTATATTGCAGCAGTGACTCCACTTTAAGAATATACTTGGTTGGCTGTAATGGGCTTTTGGTGGACAGGAACGCTGAGGTTGTGAAGGTGCTATATAAATGCAGCTAATACCCCTAGGCCATTGACTTCCCATCACTTACTGACATTACAACAGTGACTGCACCTCGGAAGGAGTTTGTTTTGCTGTGACCCACTTTAGGGCGCCCTGTGCTGGGAGGAATTGTGAAACAATGATTAAATAATAATAATTGCTGATTTTTTTGGATCGCTAGTGGGCGATAAGCTTGTGATCTGCTTATTAACCCGAGTAGTGACTGCACTTGTGAATTGTGATTGTTCCTGCACTCCTCCATTTTGCCTTCTTCTTGATGGCAGCAGGGAGGCGCTCCTGAGCAGAGACTGACCACTCCTCAGGGGAAGCGGCAGAAGTGACACCAGCCCCTGTTCCATAGCCTGTCCATGAGAGAATCAGCTGGAAGACTGAGAGGAGACAACTTGCTTGTGTTTAGTTTGAAACCCTCAGATCAGGGAGGGGAAAAAAGACAGGGAGAAATTTGAGAGACATCTGGGGTGGGCTTGATGTTTGAAAAGTATCTTATCTTTTCTTTATTCATTCGCAGGATGAAGATTTCACATGGCCAGGCAGCATTTATTGCCCATCCCTAATTTCCCAGAATGTGGTTAAGAGTCAGTCACATTGCTGTGGGTCTGGAGTCACATGTATATCAGACCAGACCAGACAAGGATGGCAATGTCATTCCCTTAGGAACCAGATGGGCTTCTCCAACAATTGGAAATGACAATAGATTTATCATCATCATCGGACTGTTCATTCCAGATATTTATTTAATTCAAATTCTGCCATTTGCTGTGGATTCGAACCCGGGTCCCCCGAATGTTATCTGGGTCTCTGGATTAACAGTCCAGTGATAATACCACTAGGCCATCACTTGCCCTTGTACCATTTTCTGCAGAAATGGATTTTGTGCCTGCTATCTATTGCTATTCTTGAATATATTGGTTTACATGGTTGAATGGATAGGGGGAAAGGGTGATGCATGTTGTGGGGGGAATGAGTGTAGAGGGGAGGGGAAATGAGGTGGGGGGGCTATGAGTGTAGAGGGGAGGGGAAATGAGATGGGGTGGAATGAGTGTAGAGGGGAGGGGAAATGAGATGGGGTGGAATGAGTGTAGAGGGGCAGGGAAATGAGGTGGTGGGACTGAATGTAGAGGGGAGGGGAAATGAGGTGGGGGATTGAGTGTAGAGGGGAGGGGAAATGAGGTGGGGGGGAATGAGTGTAGAGGGGAGAGGAAATGAGGTGGGAGGGGAAATGTGGGGGTGGGGATGAGTGTCGAGGAGAGGGGGAATGAGTGTAGTGGTTGGGGAAGGGCTGGAAGAAAGGACTATAGGTGGGAGAGGATTGGGCCGGAGAGCAGGGGAGTAGACAGTACAGGAGAGGGTTTGGGCCAAGGAGAGGAGGTGTTAATTGTTCAGAAAGCTTGGCTGGACTGTTGGTGAACGAACCAAGGTGGGAATGTGGGAAGACATGCCTGAACTGTCAAAGAATATGTGAACGTGCGTAAGGTCTTTTGTCCCTTCAGCCTGCTCCACCATTCAGACAGAACCTGGCTGATCCATACCTTGCAACATTTAATAATCTTGTTTCAATTTCCCATCCCTGGAAAAATGTATTTATCCTGTAACTTGCTGCTTTGGAAGATGATCAGCAATGAGAGAACCATAGGGATGGAATGACAGGGAATAGAAGTGACAAAAATGCTGTATGGATGGAATGAATGGACTCCTGACATATCTCTGGAT
Source organism: Stegostoma tigrinum (assembly GCF_030684315.1). Lineage (NCBI taxonomy): Eukaryota > Metazoa > Chordata > Chondrichthyes > Orectolobiformes > Stegostomatidae > Stegostoma > Stegostoma tigrinum. Next base: position 41,194,316 of record NC_081380.1, read on the forward strand.
TTCCTGATCTCAGCTCTGAAAGATCCAATTGTTTCAGTATCCAGTGCCTTTTGAGAGCGAGAGAACTTTTACAGCCTTTTATGTTAGAAGTGCTGATTCTCCTAAGTGAGCTGGCTGTAATTTGAAGATTATGTTCCTTGACTCCACTGCAGAGAAAATGGTTTCTACCCTGTCAAATCCTTCAAACATTTTCACCATCTTGTAGGGACCTGCCCTTTCAATCTTCTGCACTCACAGACTCGATCTTGGATTGATGTTTTGGTTTTGTTTTGGTGATTTAAAATACTTTGTATTTATGTAGAACCTTCTCCATCACAGAAACTTATCAAA